>NW_006432943.1:4978013-5041392 GCF_000325575.1 Pteropus alecto
CAAGGTTGATTTAATATCTAAAAATCAATTAATGTGTTTTACCACATTAACAAATTGAAAGATAAAAATCATATGATCATATCAATAGATACAGAAAAAGCATTCAACAAAATTCAGGTCCATTTATAATAATAATAATAACTCTCAGCAAAGTGGGAATAGAGGGAACATACATCAACAAAATAAAGGCCATATATGACAAACCTACAGCTAATATCAGTATCAATGGGGAAAGGCTAAAAGTGTTTTTCATAACATCAGGAATAAGACAAGGATACCCATTTTCACCACTTCTATTCACCATAGTACTGAAAGTCTTAGCTATAGCAATCAGACAAGAAAGAAATAAAAGGCATCCAAATTAAAAAGGAAAAAGTAAAACTGTCATTATTTGCAGATGACATGATGTTATATACAGAAACCCCTAAAGATTGTTAGCACTGATCAATTAATTCAGTAAAGTAGCAGGATATAAAATGAATATTCAGAGATCGATTGCATTTTTATACATCAATGATGAACTATCAGAAAGATAAATTAAGAAAACAATCCCATTTATGATTGCATCAAAAACATTAAAATACCTAAAAGTCAAATTAATCAAGGAAGTAAAAGACCTGTTTTTAGAAAAATATATGTCATGGAAAAAAGAAATTGAAGAACTACAAATAAATGGAAGACTAACACCGTGCTCATGGGTAGGAAGAATCAACATCATTAAAATGGCCATAATACCCACAGCAATCTATTGATTCAATGCAATCCCAATTAAAACGCCAATGACATTTTTCAGAGAACTAGAATAAATAATCCAAAAATTTACATGGAACCATAAAAGATCCTGAATAGCCATGGCAATCTTGAGAAAGAAGAACAAAGTTGGCAGTATCAAGGCTATAGTAATCAAAACAGCATGGTACTGGCATAAAAACAAACACATAGATCAATGGAACAGAATAGAGAGACAAGAAAAAAAAAACATACTTATATGGTCACTTAATCTATGACAGAGGAGACAAGAATATACACAATGGGATAAATAGAGTCTATTTAATAAATGGTGTTCAGAAAACTGGACAGATACATGCAAAAACATGCAACTAGACCGCCTTTTTATATACAAGAATAAACTCAGAATGGATTAAAGACTTAAATGTAAGATCAGAAACCATAAAAATCCTGGAAGAAAAAGGCAATAAACTCTCTGATGTTGCTTTTTAGTAATATGTTTTTTTCTGATATATCTCCTCAGGCAAGAAAAATAAAAAATAAACAAATGGGACTACATTAAACTAAAAGGTTTTGCACAGCAAAAGAAACTCAACAAAATGAAAAGACAACCTACTGAATGGGAAAAGATATTTGCCAGGATCTGTCTGATAAGAAATCATTTATAAAGAACTTTATATAAAGAATTTATATAACCCAATACCAAAAAAAGCTCCACAAACAATCCAATTAAAAAATGGGCAGAGAATATGAATAAACATTTCTCCAAAGAGGACATACAGATGGCCAATAGACATATGAAAAAATGCTCAATGTCACTAACCATCAGAGAAATGGAAATTAAAACCACAATGAGATATATCACCTCACACCTGTTAAAATGGCTATCATCAATAAATCGACTTGTTTGTTGAGGATGGGGAGAAAAGGGAAACTTTGTGCACTGTTGGTGAGATTGCAAATTGGTGCAGCCACTATGAAAAACAGTATGGGAATCCTGAAAAAATTAAAAATAGAACTGCCTTATGACCCAGCAATTTCACTTCTGGGTATTAATCCAAAACACTAATTCGAAAAGGTATAGGCACCCCTGTGTTTACAGCAGCACTATTCACAATAGCCAAGATATGGAAGCAATCTAAGTACCCATTAATAGACGAGTGGCTAAAGAAGAGGCGGTACATATATACAATGGAATTTTACTTGGCCATAAAAAATAATGAAATCTTGCCTTTTGTGACAAGAATGGACCTGGAGGGTATTATGCTAAGTTAAATGAGTCAGACAGAGAAAGATAAATACCATGTGATCTCACTTACCTGTGGAATCTAAAGAACAAAATAAATGAACAAACAAAACAAACAGATTCTTAGATATAGAGAACAAACTGATGGTTGCCAGATGGGAGGAGGGTTCAGATCCTGGGTGAAAAAGGTGAAGGTATTAAGAAATATAAATTGGCAATTACAAAATAGTTATGGGGATGCAAAGTAAAGTATGGGGAATATAGTCAATAACATGATAATAACTACGTACCGTGCCAGGTGGGTACTAGAGTAATTGGAGGAATCACTTCATTAATTATGTAAATGTCTAACCACTATGCTGTATACCTGAAATAATATAAAATAATATTGAACGTCAACCCTAATTGAAAATAAACAAGCAAATAAATAAAATGTAAATGTCTAACCACTATGCTGTATACCTGAAAATAATATAAAATAATATTGAAAGTCAACCCTAATTGAAAATAAACAAGCAAGCAAATAAATAAATAAATAAATAAATAAATAAATAAATAAATAGTTCAACTTCCTCTTTCTTGAAATGGTTTTTTCATCTGGCTTCGTTGACCTCACATATTTCCAAGATTTTTTTCTGCTTCACCAATCTTGTCTCACTGGGTATTTTATTTTTTTTGATCTCAGATTTTGGAGTTCTCCATGGCTCCATCCTCATCTCTTCTCTACCTATATTCACTCACTAGTTGATCTTATTTAAATCATGGCTTTAAGTATCAGTTCTTACTTTTTCATGAACTTCAGACTCAAATGGATAATTTTTCTCAAAATATTTGGCTCTGGCCTTGAGGTTTCCCTGAATTTCAACACTGTATGTCATACTGGATATAATCCAGCATCTTGGTTTGCAAAATCATATCATCATTCTGTAAATCCACTTTTAATTCTGTTTCCTACAAATGCAAATAACTTCACCATAGAAATGCAGAAGCCTCGGTATTGACTTTGATTTCTCTTTTATTTCTCACATCTAATCAATCACCAAATCCTGTTGATTAAGATCTATCACAAACCCCACCTTTGCTTTCTATGAACATTGCCAAACATCTTATTTCAAAACTCATTATTTCTCTGCTGAAGTATCATAACTACTTTCCCAGACACCATTCATTCACTCCAGCCATCTTCAAAAGTATCCCCGGATTTCTTCTCTAAAATAGAATCTGAATATATATTTTCTTAGCTACTTGGAGTTCTGAAGTACACCTTCTTTAGTATTCTAGATTGTCAATTATCTTTGCTAAACTACCATTCCAGGGTCCACTCTCATCTCTTCCCTTTAGGTAACCCCTTTTGTGCAAGGTGTTTATGTTTAGGCTCATATTTACTATTTATTTGTATTCATTATTCATTCATGTTTTATAAGACTCAAATACTACCTCAAAGCTTATCAAGAAATATAGTTTTACCTCCTTTACTCCTCCCTGTGATACCTGTTCCTCAGAAGAACCTCATTTGACTCAACTATTTCTAAATAACATCGATACAGAGATTTCTTAACTTTTTAACTTTTAACTTAAAAAATTTGTTTTAACTTTTCTTCTTCCCATTCCCCCAATAGAGCAATATCATAGTTTTAGGTTAAGTGATTATACAGTGATTACAATTTTAGTGCCATTTAAACATTAGCCACAGCTGAGCCATAGTCAGACAGGTCAAAGTATTTATTCCCTTAGCTATGATGACATTTTCTTTGTCCATCAACTTTTTATTTTATAAGAGGTTAATTGCCTTGGCTTTCCACTCTCCTCAGTTTTCTATGTATCTATCACTAATGCATTACAAAAATCACTACTTTCTCAGTGCATTCATAATCTGCCAGTTTTTATTTTTCTTGGGGACATAGCTATAGAAGATAACTATCTTCTTTTACCTGTACTTAACTCTTTCTAGGCTTTCACCAGAATTGTCATTTTTGGGAATTCTCTACATCACCATCTTGGGAATTTCCTCTGCTTCTTAGCTGAACAGTCTTTGGGATATTTCTATTTTTGTACTTAGTACTTTAAGTTGCGGTGTTTGAGGTCCTTGCAAGCTGGATACTGTATCTTTATCTAACTTTGTATCTTTATTCTCTTTCTTGGCTCTTGGTTCCAGGCAGATGTGTAACTAACATGGTTTTGGAACTGAGGTGATTAAACAAAGTCCAACAAGATAATCTGCCGGGGTGCTATTTATTTAATCATGCTTCTCAGAAAGTATAACCATACATCAGAATAATAGTGCCAAATGCTAACTTTTAAAAAATTTATTTTTTTGAATTAGTTTCAAGTATACAGTACATTGGTTAGACATTTATATAGTTTATAAAACGATCCCCTTAATTGTTCCTTCTCTCTTCTGGTTTTCCACCTAGCCAATATATTAATTATTAATACTAACTGCATTCCCTAGTCCATGCTTCCCATTCCCATGACCACCCATCAACTATTAATTTGTACTTCTTTAACCCTACACCTCATTCTCTCAGCCCGCCAACCCCATTTTCTTCTGTCCATAACTTTTAATGAATATTTACTATGTGCCACGATTTTCTCTCATTTAATTCTAACACAAATTCCATGACATAGGTATCATTATTAACCCTATTTAATAGATAAGAAAACTAAAGAGGGAGGTGCTAGGGCCTGGGCTCATGCTGTATGTCGGTCAGTTCCAACAGAAAACATTGGCAACATTTGTTTATTTACACAGAGATTAATGGATGGCATGTGGGATCACCACAAGGAATATTGCATGAAGCCAGGGATACTGGTAATGAAACTGACACCATTCCTGACACTAGCCTCCTTTTAATCCCCCAAGCAGGAGAGTTTATCGGAATCCGAAAAAGGAGATAGAAATATATTGACTTAGATCATCCAGGAGAACAGGAAAGACCTTTATGTCAAGGTACAGAGATAATGCTGTATGTCGGTCAGTTCCAACAGAAAACATTGGCAACATTTGTTTATTTACACAGGGATTAATGGATGGCATGTGGGATCACCACAAGGAATATTGCATGAAGCCAGGGATACTGGTAATGAAACTGACACCATTCCTGACACTAGCCTCCTTTTAATCCCCCAAGCAGGAGAGTTTATCGGAATCCGAAAAAGGAGATAGAAATATATTGACTTAGATCATCCAGGAGAACAGGAAAGACCTTTATGTCAAGGTACATAGATAACTGTAGGTATCTCCCAGAAGGAGGCCCAAGGAAATAAATATCTTCCTGCTGGAGCCTAATATTAGATAAATCTAACTAGGATCAGAGACCTGATACCATGCATGTACTCTCATAGAAGCAGCCTTTCTGGGTAGAGAGTAGGGTGGAAAAGGAAGGAAAAGGATCTGAAACGGTAAAACAAAGGCACAGGAGTAGTTAATGATAATGCTGGCATTTGTACCAAAGCATCTGGCTACAAAGCCTATGATTCTTTCTACTACGCTATGCATGTGGGGTGGCAGGAAGGAAGGGAGGTTCTGTTTTCAGTTAATATTCCAGAAACAAAGTGATTCTTGTGAACAAAGAGATTTTTATTTCCTTTTCACCATCAACATTAATGAGACAGCCATCTTGCAGGGAGAATATAATTGATTAGGAGAATAAGAGATGGTCATGGAATCTAACAGGAAATGACTGTGACACTGCACAAGCGTTCTCATTAGCAGGTAAACAGGTACTCAGAACTTTGTGTATCAGTTTGGATCAAAGGGCTTCAGGCACAAGCAAAGACTGAAAAAGTCAGAAATAAGAGGCTGAGAGAACGTAGTCATCCCAGTGGGATAATAGCACCCTAGGACATATAATAAAGAATATGACCAAACCAGAATAGAGTCTCATCAATTAACAAGACTAATTATGCATTGAAACCACTTCCTTAGTGAGAAGAAACTAGAAAATGATATCTGAATTGATTATATAGGCTTTATAATTCACTGAATATGAATTTTGTTCTCTTACGGACTGGATTCTGTCAACATCAAAAAATCCTTTCATTGTCTCCATACAATTCTGAGTTTAAGAAACTCATCTATATCTTTTAATATAAGTTTCTGAATGGAATAAATCATACTGTGCTTTAAAGAGGCTCATTCAAATATACTTAATGAGAGACTAGTATGTACTGGATGCTGTCCTAGGTACTAGAGGTCTCATATTGAACAAATTAAGACCCTGACCTCATGGAGTTCACAGTCTAGTGAAGAAGACAGACAACTTCTCAATCTGGAAATCTGGAAAGAATTCTGCTCCTTTAATTTCTGAGTATTTCCTCTTATCCTTTGAAATTCATTTTCTTGGAGGGTTTCGTGGGCCAATCTCCATCTGTCCATGCAGTGTCCCAACAGAAGCCATTCCTTAGCTCTTCTAGCACACTGTATCTTTTGGTCTCTTGACTGCTTTGTCCTCCTTTCACAGGGTGAGCTGCTTGTGATCAGAGAAGCTGTCATTTATCTTAGTTCCTCCACACTCAAGCCTCATGCTCAGAGAAGAGAAGACAGGCAATAATGTTTATTAATTGAATGCATAAATGAACAAAATAAAATAGAATAAATATCTCCTACCCATTTCCCATATGGTAGCCTTGAAATGGGCATGAGTTATCTGCATGCTTGATGGTGAGAAGTATAACGGTCACAATTTATCAATAATCTTCCATGTGACAGGGGCTTTACTTGTATTTCTGCTAAGTAAGTTAGGCATTTCTATTTCCATTTTTTGAATCACATAATAAAAACATTAAATTTTACCCAAAGACCTACAGCTATTAGTGGCTGAGTTGGTGCTTTGAAGAAGGTTTACTAACTCAAGTCTTTGCTCCCTCCAATATACTCATATGCAAACATGGAAGAATGTCTTAAATCAGTGGCAAATTGCTGTTATGATAATAAACACATTCTCTAGGAAGATGTCCTTAACGCTATAAATAGGAACATGCAGGGTTATGAAAATGAACACTGCTGTACTTCCCCTTCGTTACAAGATTGTCCATGGTCCAAAGGAATAACTCAAATTGTTATTTCATTTTCCTTACTTAATCACTTAGGGTTTACACTTGAGTTTAGGGCATCTTTTCTTTTTGTTAACCTATAGATAAAATATCAAACTCCTTATTGTAGTCGTTGGGGTAAAATTTAAAACCTTGTATTCTAATTAGGGTAAAGATCAAAGTAAGTAACTATTTTCTTGTAGCCTTAAATAGATCTTTAAAATGTTTAGGTTTAGGAAAAGACTGTTAAAATAATATCAACACATAAATTTACAAATGACCTGTGGTTTTTTGGGGTCAAGGAGAGGCACGATGGGAGGAGAACTGTGATGTTCTCGAGAGGTATCAGCATATTACTTGCTTGTTCAAGTTAGTCCACATTTTATAAGAAAACTCTCAAATCAAAAATGATGGGACATATTGAACTTTTTTTTTGTTACAACTTGCCAATGTTTATGTGGACACATAGAAGCATGCTTATTTCAATAACTACCGAATAAACCACAAGATATTGAGTATATCGTCATTTAAGAATATCATGCAAAATTCATACATATGATGTCTGCTTTACAATATAATAAAATTTTAAGTTTCAAGAATAAAAATGGACACTCAAAATAGATATATTGTATATCTCAATATAGATGTTTATAATACATATAACATAATGCATACAATAAATATATTTTAATTTATTTATTGCTGTCAACACCTACTGGAATGTATACTACCTGAGGGCAGAGACTTTATTCTGTTTACTAGTATATTCCCAGGGTTTGAACAATATAGGAAACATACTAGGCACTCAATAAATATTTGTTGAATGAATAAATGAATGGCTAATTGAATTAAGGAAATGAGGCATGATAGAAATTCTTGTTGATTGCCATATACTTTTGCTTAAGTTATTGTGTGGATTGTATTGAGGGAACATAGGAAAAGCAAATAAGACTGGGAAAGAATAAATACCGTTATGAGGAATGGCATAGTAGTGCACAAATAAAGAAGTACAGATAAAGCAATGTGAAAAAAAAAACAGTTGTAGTTTGGAATTGGCATATGAAAATGGCATATGAAAATACTCAAAGAATTTAGAGATGACTTTGTGTTTTCTGGGACCAGACATTCTCAAGTAACACCGCCTGGAAGTGAGTCCCTTCTAGGGGAAAATCTAGGGTCTATCCAAGGGTTTAATAAGTATCCCGTCTCTCCCTCACTATTCAAAAGAAGAGGTGATGGTGCCCCACCCACCCAGCAATCACTGAGCAAATGAACAAGAGAAGACTGTGTAATATTATCTGAAAAATAAAATTCAGGGTGACCATGTGGAGAGTTAAAAGGTAGAGCCAGGATTCTATCACTGCTATAAAGGTAGCAAAGTCCTAAACATTGCTAAACAGTGCTGAATAAATTTCAGAGATATGGAAAGGGGGGTAGGTGGAGACCAGCTCTCTATTAAAGGAAGATTTCAGGCATTCATTCTTACATTTAATGAACATTTATTGAGAGTCCATGAGCAAGTCACTATTCTATGATGATAAATGAATAAGATAATGTCCCTCCTCTCAATAGATTGCTTTTCAGTGGAGAAAGAGGAATCATAAATATGGAAACAAATAAATGCAGATAGAAATATTATGCTGTGAGAACAATAAAGTTGTCAATAATTGGAGAGGGTCTAGCTACTAGATAGGAAAGTTAAATCAGGCCTCTCTGAAAAGGAAAGGTTTTAATTGCAACTTGAATAATGAGAAGGCAATGGGAAGGTGGAAAGGATGAACATTACAGGCAAATGTAACAGCAAGTGCAACAGCACTCATATAGGAAATAGCTTGGTTTTTCAAGAAACAGAAAGAAGGTCTATATGGCTGAGTATAGTGAGAACAGAGAAGGGGATAGGAAGGGATGACATGAGATAAATTTTGGGATTAGGTAGGAGTCAAATGGGCTTTAAGAATGGCTTTCAATTTGAGTTAAATACAACAGGAAGTCATTAAGTAGTTTTATGCAGGAGTACCATGGTCAGATTTTTAATTTAAAGACATCACTGGAAAATTTGAAAAGTCTTCTGCAAAAGACAGTGTGCTGTGATAAGAATGGAAGATAGAACAGAAGAGATGACTGAGGTGTACAAATAGGGTGAAGATGATTTTGCACTAATTCTTCAGGATTAGAAAACTGCTGCAATCAATCTGAGTACAACAGACATAAATTCTATTTATTCATGTTTTAGGCAGTATGTTGGCATTTAACTTACATTATGGTGAAAGAAATGGTAGTAAGATTGGATTTAGCAAGAATACCCCAGACTCTTAAACCTTATCCACTACTCACTCCTGTAAAGTCTGAAGGAAATGAAAACTTAAGACTAGTGAACATGCATGACTACTTGGAGGTTTTGTTGGTAACACCTAGTATCACAGCCTAAGGACTTTGGCTGAATCATATGAAAGGACAACCATATTTAGATGCCCAAGGTAACCCTAAGCCTAAGATTATAGCTGGCTGAAAGGCCTCCTCTTCTCACATTCCATTTAAGTTCACACCCACACTTCAGCTATTATAATTAATATCTAATATTTATTGAATGATCAAACTGGGTCATGCAATGTGATAAACACTGTACATGCATTACTTTATCTAACACTCACAATGAACTTACTAAGCAAGCACACTTATCACCTCTATTTTATTGATTAGAAAACTATGTCTTGAGAGAAGTCATTTTCCAAAGTTACAGCTATACGTGACAGAACTAGAATTAGAAGCCTAATTTGTTTGAGTCAGGATTAGAACTCAGAAACACAGGAATGGCCCAACAACATGCTACATCCTCGTCTCATCTATATGTAATGTGTTGTTTCTGTCAAGAGGAAGATCTGGACAAAGTCTTCCAGTAGTCATTTGCCTTATACACCCCCCAGAAGTGATGGTACAGGCTCTAGGATGTGCACCTAGCAGAGGTGCTGGGGGCATGCAGTCTCCTTTCCTTGTTTAGACACTAAAACTGGGGCGAATATATTAGACTAGTTTTCTTTTGGCCTTAGAAAGAAATTCTGGCTTGTTTTCTTGCCAAGACTTTCTTCTTAGACTGGTAAAGAAAGACTTAGAAGGCGTGGGTGAAAAGGACACAAGAAGGCCTCTCAATCTATTTCAAGTGTCTTTGATCACTTTGGACAAAATCTGGTAAAAAAGGAACCCTTCATGTAGCTTAGCTTAGCTCATCATGGGTCTACTTCGGGATTTGGGACAAAAACCTCATTTTAAAAGAGAGTACCCATTTGCCTGGATTATCGTTTTAGGGTCCTTCCTATTGGAGAAGGATGCTGTCACACAAGTTTTAGTTGTCTGAGGATCAAACATAACTTTTTTAGATTTAGATCTAAATATATTCATAACACTTCCTTAGATATAACTTATATTACCTTGTGTGATTTTGAAAATTTTCAATTACTTACTCGGTTTCTAAAATCTTGCTAAAGGACTCTATTGTGGTAGAAATTGCTGAGCCTGTGTGCGTTGTCTGCTCCTCTAGGCAGCCTAACAATAAAGTCAGGGACTATGTTAGAACATCAGCCTAAGGAGCTGTAAAATAATATTTGCACATGGCTCCTTGGAGCAGTAGGATTTTCAAGACCAGTGCTTATTATTTCCACCTAGATAGAAAGAGTTTATGACCTTTATTACCAGTGAGACCACAAAATTGAGGCTAATTGAATAGCAAGGCTTCAATTAAGATGCTTATCTCAGTCAGAGATGCTGGACTGTTATAGAGTGAAATTAGCACCAGTTAGTAGCTCAATTATTCAGCATATATTTATAAAGTGTTTATTATTATTGTGTGGATGAATAAGACATTATCCCTGCCCTCAATATTCCTACATTCTTATGTATAACTACATATTTATCCTTCTTGGAAACATTTAGT
Organism: Pteropus alecto; assembly: GCF_000325575.1. Taxonomy (NCBI): domain Eukaryota; kingdom Metazoa; phylum Chordata; class Mammalia; order Chiroptera; family Pteropodidae; genus Pteropus; species Pteropus alecto. Next base: position 4,988,951 of record NW_006432943.1, read on the forward strand.
TGTCATGAGTGACAGTTTGGTATAGTGGAAAGAGTCTAGACTAGTGGGAATAAAAACATCAGGGTCTCTGCCCACTTCTGCAATTAGCTATATGACCAGAGATAAACAACTTAAGCTCTTTGTGACTCAATTTCTTCATCTGTTAAAGGAAGGTGGCAGAACTGATTAGATATCTGAATATAAAAATCTAAGAGGAAAACACATTTTTGAGGCTGTTTTCATCTGGCATTTTTCAAAAATTCTGGAATAACTTGTGTGCTTAATAAATATTAAATAAAAATAAGATCATCTTAATCTTCGTCTTCCTTTGGTCATAAGTCTAGAGGATCTTTAAAGAACTCAAAACTCTTATGTACCATGCTAGGAAAAAAATTATCAAAACAAACTCTGAGAATAAGCACTAGATAAAAAGAACTTCCCTTAATCCTAAACTCTCTGAAATCCAAAACATGCAGGATGTGGTTTAAGGGTAATGTGCAAATATAAAATTGTGATCTCAAGATTAAAAATACAATAAATGTATGTTTATCTTTGTTATCTGTCCATTTAAAATACTTTTGTTCCTAATCATGATAATTATGTCCAAATAACCCAGTAGCATTTATCTTTAAGACAAAACACCAACTTGTCTACTTACACTGACGTCAATTTAAAATACTAAGTCATTCAAGTCCTTTCTGCCTGTATGATTTGTTGAAGCATTTTAAAGCCCATCAAAATGGTAAACACTTTTGATAGACATGGCTATAGAAGTAGTTAATGCTATGCCTTACTAATTAATGAAAATTAGAGCGAAACATACACCATTGGGTTCAAGTTACATATTTCAATTAAGAGAAACACCAATATGAATGTGGATCAGTCGAATCTGAAATGTCAAATTTGCAAATTTTTCATGAAAATATACTTATTAACATCAACAAAGCAAATAGATTAATAGATGAATATTTTCAATTTTCCTGAGTTAAACACCTAAAAACAATAAGCCTTTGCATAAGCGTTTTCACAAAAATTATCTCATTTGCAACTCACAACAATCCTATAAGCCAGTTTTGTCATCTGCAGAATGTGGACAACAATAATAGTTCATCTATATTAGGTGACCAGGAACAATAATTTAGCTTTTATAAGGAATTCACCTTTGTAAAGTGAATTATCTTCTATTTTCCTATTTACCCACAGTATAGACCAAAGGTATATGTAGGAAATAAACTACTATAGTGGCAATTTTGCAGATGAGGAAATATAGCAATGGCTGAGATGACTTGGCCTGCCTAGAGTTAGCATGCTAGTGAAGGCCTGAAGGAGTGTAAGACAGATCTGATTTTTTCAGTCCCTTAAATTTCCATTATATCACACAGCCTTTTTGTGCTCATAACTGGCCCATGAATTCATCAGCACAAGAGACAATATTTTCTTTCCTACATATAATACAAGAAGAATACGTGTTAAGCATTTTTTGAGGACATTTTTGCTATTCTAAATTATGACTTGTCATTTTCTCAATAAATGCTTATTGATGATGCTGATAATATGAGAATAAGGATGTGGTACTGTTGACCAATCAACAAATGTACTCCAGTTACCTATAATGGGTAGAATAGTATAAGTACAAAAGAAGTAGGAAGAAACATAATGTATTTCATTTGCCACTAAGTAGTTCACAATTCATTTGGAAGAAATGTTTATCTCTATAAAAAGCAGTGAATAATTCAAGGTGGCTTACATGTACCAGATGAACGATGCACCAAATAAGCAATTTAAGTCTTTGGAAGAGGAACCATATCATTGTGGGTTGTGAGGATCAGGATAAACTTATTGGAAGATAGAAATTTAATGGGTTTTGATATATTTGTGAGTTTGAGACAGGAGGAAGTGTCAACATGGCTAAAAAACATTAGCAGATGAGAGTCTGCTAATTTCCTCTAATGTTTAGGCATACATACAGTCAATATGTTAAAAATAAGAAAAATTAATAACTTGGTAAAAAAGAAATTTAAAGAAGTACAAAAAGAATTACAGGTAAAATATTTGCTACCTTTAATTTTAGCTCTTTTTCCCCTCTTAAAATAGGCACTGATGAAACCAAACTCTCTATCTCAGCTTGCTAATTTTTAAAAATATGTTAATTCTTATCATTCATCTCAAAAGAGATCATCTAACAAGTTAGTAAACAATATTTTTAAATAGTACTATTAGGGGGTGGCTCCATAGTGTAGTGGTTAGCACATCTGCTTTGCATGCAGAAGGTCCTGGATTCATGCCCCTGGTGGAGCCACAGACCATGTGCCAGGGTTGCCAGGCCCTGGGTGTGCCAGGCCTCGGGTGCCCTAGGCTGCAAGTGCACGTGTGGGAGGGGATGCCCCGTCTTCAGAGATCCAGTTCTTAAGGGGAAATGGCAACATCCATGGGTCAGGGGTGGAAGTGGAGGAGGAGGAAATTAAAAAGGGGGAAAAAAATAGTACCATTAAATATTATATGTACCATACAATGCACTATAAGAAATGGAACTTAAATAAATAATCCAATTTACAATTGCATGAAAGAGAATAAAATACCTAGGAATATATTTAACAAAAGAGGTGAAAGACCTATACACTAAAAACTATAAGACATTGATGAAAGAAACTGAAGACACAGAAAGACTGAAAAATATTTTGTGCTCATAGATTAAAAAAAATAATACTATTAATTTGTCCATACTATTCAAAGCAATCTACAGATTCAATGCAATCTCTATTAAAATTACAGTCATTTTTCATAGAAATAGGAAAAAATGATCCTAAAATTTGTATGAAGCCACAAAAGACCCCAAATAGTCGAAGCAATCTTGAGAAAAAAAACAAAGCTGGAGGCATTACACTTCTTGATTTCAAACTACAACACAAAAATATAGTAATCAAAACAGTATGGTATTGGTGTAAAAATACACACATAGAAAAATAGAACAGAATAGGAACTCCAGAAATAAACCCATGCATATATGGTCAATTAATTTACGGCATAGGAGCCAAGAATATGCAATGTGTCTCCCATAAATGGTCAGCCACATGCAAAAGAATGAAACTGGACCCCTATCTTATATCACACACAAAAATAAACTCAAAATAGATTAAAGACTTGAATGTAAGATCTGAAATCATAATCTTATAGAAGAAAACATATGGGTGGTAAATTCCTTGACTTTCATCTGGGCAATGATATTTTTGGATTTGAGTCTAAAAGCAAAAATACACAAGTGGGACTACATCAAACTAAAAAGCTTCTGTACAGCAAAGGAAACCATCAACACAATGAAAAGGCAGCCTATAGAATGGGACAAAATATTTGCAAGTTGTATATCTGATAAGGGACTAACATTCAAAATATATAAAGCACTGATACTATGCAATAGAAAAAAATCCATTTAAAAAATAGGCCGAGTAACTGAATATACATTTTCACAAAAATACACAATTGTTCAATAGCTGCTCAACATCACTAATCATCAGAGAAATGCAAATCAAAACATCAATGAGACAGAATGGCTATTATGAAAAGGACAAGAGATAATAAGTATTGGTACGGGTGCAGAAGAAAGGGAACCCTCGTGCACTGTTGGTGGGAATGTAAATTGGTTCGGCCACTATAGAAAACAGTATGGAGTTAATTAAAAAAATTAAAAATAGAAGTATAATATGATCCAGCAATTCTACTTTTGGGCCTGTATCTGAAGAAAATGAAATCACTATCTTGAAAAGACATTCGCACTCCCAGGTTCACTGCAGCATTATTTACAAAAGTCAAGATATGGAAACAGCCTAAGTGTCCACTGATAGATGAGTGGATAAAGAAAATGTTATATATATGATTATGATTATTCGGCCACAAAAAAGGAAATCTTTCCATTTGTGACAAACACAGATGGACCTTGAGGATATTATGCTAAGTGAAATAAGTCAGACAGAGAAAGACAACACTGTCTGATCTCACCTATATGTGGAACCTAAAAAAACAAAGTCAGAAACAGAACAGATTGGTGGTTGCCAGAGGCAGGGGGTTACACAGTGGGCAAAATGGGTGAAGGTGGTCAAAGGGTACAAACTTCCAGATATATGATAAACACGTTCTGGGGATGCAATGTACAGTATGGTGACCATAGTTTAAAAAATTATATAGTCCTAATTTGGGAAAAACAATAATTCCAGTATAAAAACTATCCTAACAATGATCCTCAAAATAGTTGAAAAGCCTAGAATTATATTTAGCAACATTATAAAAGGAAAATAGTTGGATGTGTAATACTTTAAATAAGAACTTTTTAAAAAACTGAATGACTTTAGAAAATACAGTTAAGATAGAAAATCAAAAGGACTGTTTTGTTTTCTAAATGTAATATGAAATATGAAAACTTCCTACATCATAAAGATTAGGTTGTAGAACTAGAAAAGCCACAGCAAGTATGGTAGCCACAAATAGTCCTCCAAAAACATCCACCTGTAAATATGTCAACTCACATGGCAAAAGGACTCTGAATTTTTGATTAATGGTAAAGATTCATAGATGGAGAAATTATCCTGGATTGTCTGGATCAGCCCAATATAATCACGAGGGTTCTTAAAAGAGGAAAATCTGTCTCAGCTGTGATCAGGGAGGGAGACGTAACTACTGAAGAAGGATCGGATAGATGCAACATTCCTGCATTGAGTATTGAAGACGGGGGCCATGAGCTAAGGAATGTGGGCAACCTCTGAAAGCTAGAAAAGGCAAGAAAATTGATTCCCTCCATGAGTCTGCAGAAAGGAACTCAGCTCTGCTGACACTGCTTTTAGCCTGATAAGACCCATGTCAGCTTTCTGACCTACAGAACTGTAAGATAATAAATTGTGTTGTTTTAAGCTTCTAACTTTGTTGTAATTTGTTATAAGGAGCATAGAAAACAATTTAGTTTACTTTTATATTAGAAAGAGTTATTCAAATATTTGTTACAACCAGGGATTATTTGGAAGAATCAAATGCTATGATTAATTATACATAGGATTGTGCAAAAGTGCTGATCCAATTAAAAAATTGCAATAGCTAATGAATTAAGTAAATAGGCCCAGTTGTTGAGATACAGAAATGTTGATGTCAATGCTAAATATGTAAGTGTACCTGAAGTTGAAAAGTAAAATGAGAAAAATGAGCAAGTTATATCATGCAGTAATATGAAGATATCAAACAACAGACTTTTTACCTATTTCTTTCAGTTCCTAAAGGATATGAGTCTTAATGCCACCGAAGGATAAAGGATATTTTATTCAAAAAAAGAATTAAAGCTTGTACATTTGTTTCATATAACTGCTGTGAAAATTACCACAGACTTCGTGGCTTAAAGTAGCAGAAGTTTATTCTCCTTCAGTTCTGGAGGCTGGAGGTCCCAAAAAAGGTGTTAGCAGGTCTGTACTTCCTCTGGAGGCTCTAGCGGGAGAATCTGTTTCTTATCTCTTCCAGTTTCTTGCGGCTGCATTTCTTGGCTTGTGGCTGCGATCCAATCTCTGCCTCCATCTTCCTATGGTTTTCTTTTGTGTGTGTATCTATTCTCCCCCTGTCTAACACTCGTGATGGCACTTAGGAGCTGCCTGGATAATCAGGACAATTTTTTCATTTCGAGACCCTAATAGAATTATATTTACAAACACTTTATAATATAACATAACATTCACAGGTTCCATGAATTAGGACCTGATGTTTCAGGAGCCACCATTCAGCCCCCTATAGTTGATTCCTCAGATGCTGGTAATCATCTTTTTTAAAAAAAATCCGTGCTGATCATCTCTCGGCCTTTTGGCTAAGATCAAGTGTAGTATCTGTTCTTATCAGTTTAAATCTGGGTGCTATTCTCAGTTGTATTTAGATTAAAAAATATGTCCATTGAAACAGATCTATTGAAACAGAATTTGCATTTTGACAAGATTCCCCAGGTTTTTTATGTGCACATTAAAATTTGGGAAGCACTGCTTAAGAAACAGTTAAAACTCATAACTTGTCATAACTCTATGAGTGATTGGATGGGGTGACTGTCAGTGAAGGAAAGTAAGTAGTAAGTAAGTGGGAAGGCAGCATATAAAACTATCAAATTTTTATAATTTAAGGAAACAAAGTTTGAACCTACAGGAACAAAGATTTTTAGTTCTAATAAACAAATTCCCAAAACGAGAGATATTTGGAGTTTGTCACTGGTCTCTGAAATTGTTTTCTGTAGGTATCTGTCCATTGTCCAGTGGTTCATGTCTCTCCTTCATTTGAGTACTAATGACAAGCTCAGGGCTCATCCGAAATATTCTACAAAGTTCGGCTCCTGCTATATGTGAAATTTGATAAGGTCTGCTCCGTGAATCTACCACCAAAATTAGTAATAATTTGTTAGTCTAATATAATGGTAATAAAATTGTTACGCCTATATTTTGAGTATTTGTGTTCCTTCCTCTCTCGTAGAAAGCCCGAACAGAAACTAGTATAAAGGAGCCACTGAACTGTTTGGCAGAAAAGTAGCACAATCAGATCAAACATTCTTAGTGAAAATTCTTCTTGTCTTAAATTAAGAGCTTTCGAAACACTTTGCCTTATGAGAACATTGTCAGTTGCAGAACTGACAATAAATAATGATCCTAGCCATTGTCAAGGGCTACTTGGTGCCAGGCACTATCTCCTTGAGAGCTTAGTGTCTCAAATAATCCTCACAACAACTAAGAGAAGAGGTAGGGAGGCACTTGCTGATGAGGAGACTATGGCCTTCCTTGCACACCTGGTGCATGGTCACTTCCTCAGGATGTTTCTGTCTCACTCAGCATCATTTAGTGCCTTTAATCACAAGTGAGTCTGAGAAATACTCACCACTTCATCTGTTCAGTATATATTTACTGAATACTAGGTAATATGAATGAACTGGGAATATCCATGCACTTTGAAAAAAAGTAAACACAAAACAAAAACAAAAACAAACCAAGAAATGGAGCATTCTGCTTCTATAGATGCATATACAGTAAGCAAACAGCAATTATTTCCTGTCTGAAATGACTAAAGGGGCTTTATCTTTTTTCCTCCTCTCTACCTGTGGATCTACTTGTGAACTTATACTTCCATCTAATCAGTGATATGCCTTGATTTGAGAAGTTCTCTGACAGCTTTCTGCTAGCCTGGGCCAAAAATTAATTCCTAATTTCATCGAGAAGGTCAAAATGGAATTATCTTACATATTATTGTAGGAGTGATGTCAATGCTAAAGAGACCAAATTTTATTTCATATCTACAAAGAAAGTGGTATACTTTGTTAGAACAGGTATACTCTAGTAGACAGGTTTCTATACAGGGTAGATTTCACTGGTTTCTTGCATTTGAAATTCTATTTCGTTAAAATATTTCCAACAATTAAGGAGTCATATCTATTGGGGGAGAGTCAGAATGGATGTATAAAATATAGAGAAAAATCCCCAAGCATACTTTTAATAAAAAATTTCATGTATTTCCTTATTAAGCTTATTAGAACTGCCAGGTGAGAACAAAATTGTCTCATTTGTGTTCTGCCTCTTCTCCTTCCCCTTCTGATTTCATAAAAGTAGGTGCCTCACACATTGTGTGGCTCATAGTAAATTTACTACATGATATTTCTTTCCCCCCTCACAGAACTGTTGATAATGTCATAAAGTAACAATAAAGCAGGTTGTTAGAGAGGACTAGATGAGTATTAGGAGGTCTCATGGGTTCTTAGTTCTCAAATAAGCAAGTGTTGATTCTAACTATCAGTATTCAATATATTTTCAGGTTCAAAAACATTAATATATTCATCTTCACTATGACACTCTGAAATTAAAATGATAGTACTTTATAAAAGTGGTTAATGAGCACATAAATTGTGAAATTTATTATCTGAAATATTTGACCTACTTTTGGTTACTATGTTCAGTAAATACTGCAAAATCTATTTTGCATAATCATATGCTAATTGAGTAAAGTAAAATATTGTTAAAGTGTATGGTTAAGAAAACATAATTATTGTAAACTCACAAAAGTTAAAATGTAATACTAAAACAAATCAAAAGTAAAAATATAAACACCCAATTTTATTTTTTAAGAATTATAATTTTTTAAACTAGACACTTCTGAATGATGACAATTATGTAAAATTTCTTAAAACATTTGAAATATACTATCTTCTTGCTTCCACTGTAAATGTAAAGTGGAAATATTTGTATTGGAATCTCTGATGAAAACATTTACTTAATCGTCACAACAGATATTTCTATAATAGAAAACACACTCTCTAAGTGGAACTTCAGCTTTTATGATAACAAATACTGTTGCTTTGGAAATGAATCGAAAATCATCTACTTATTTACTTAAACAGTCAAGATTAAAATTAACAACCTTAAATCAACATTTAAATTAAACCCAAATTAAAGAAAAATCAGAACTTTATTTATATTTACTTAAAATTTAATAGTTTTGAAAATTGTATAAACATTTTTTGTGACCAGCTGATACACTCTTTATTAATGATATTATCTTTGGTGAATACATATCTTGCTTTTCTTTTATTTACCAATGTGCTTTTACATTATTTTAGTCAACAAATGTGAATGTACCATTTTACGTAATGGACATGTTTTCCAATGTGATGTAATAAGAAATAGTAAAACAAGCCTTAATTTAGAACTTAAAAATTCCCTTGGGGTATAATTACTGACTCCCAGAATTGGCACCACGTTGCACATCGTAGACCACATACAGATGGTACCTCCTGGAGTTGTGCGGTGCACACGCTGCATCACTGTACATGACAGCCCTAATTGACATACACATGGGATGCCAGCTCCAAGGTAGAGGTAAAGTCCATGAGCATTAAATAACACATATTTTGGAGTATCAAAGGAGTAAAAATCCGTTCAGATTGTGCTCACTGTTTTGACATAGAGCACATGTTTTCTGTGGAAGCCTTATTTGGAAACAGCTCCGGTAACCCTGCCAAAGACTAGATTTATTATTAGTGGACATGGTATAGTTGTGACATGCAAAATTGTTTGGAACACAATTAACAAGTAGCAATTAACAAGTAGCAAGGATTTGAGTTCTCACACAATAATGACCACTTAGGGAATGACGAGAAATGAAGTATTATGTTTTTAAAAAGTTAACAAGAAAGGACAGAAAATTATTAGATGCTAAAATGGTATGTTGTCAGTGAAGAGTATGAGTGCCATCCATTTGGAAGACTAATGGTGTAGCTTTTATTATTAAAAAAAAATTATGAGTGCAGATAAATACCATACACTAATAATTATAAAAATTTATTGCATTTAACTGTTGCTTGGGAAGCCAGTTAAAATGCAGTTCCTGGGCCACACTCCTAGAGATTCTGATTTAGAAGAATGAGAAGGGGCCTAGACTTTGCATTTTAATAAGTACAGACTTCCAAATTCCTAATGCCAGCAGTCTTGTTCTCCCATTTTGAAAAGCACTTTCTGTATATAATGGTGGCTTGCAGCACTGATATTTCTGAGAAATTTGAGAAAAGTACGGATACCTCTCCATATATTCACTATATGGGGTGAAATCCAGACAGGCCAAAATTTTTAAATTCTACAGGTGATTCTGATTTACAGCCAGGCTGAGAAACACTGGTAAATAGAATTAACTTCCTTTCACTGTTTATTATTAAATGCTTTTAATAGTTGACCTATTTAAGAGAAATAGTAAAAGTTCTTTCAATATTTAGATCATAAAACTAATAAACTATAGATAACATCCATCCCATTAAAGTGTTTTAAAAATACTTTCACTATCTTGACCCTCTTTCTCAACACATTCTCTCCTATTTTTCATCAGTCAGTGGCTGTGCCACCTACCCTGATGAAGAGAGACTGTTTCGGGAGTGGAGATGAGCATGGGTCCTTCATTACAGCCTCATTTCTGCCATTTCCTATCCGTGCAACACTGGACATGTTACCTAGCATTGTCCTAAATATCTTGTAGATTATTGTGCAAATTAAATGATTTATATAAAGTACTCAATGCAATCCCTGGGCCAAGATAAACTTTTTAATTATTTAATTATCACATAGTATCTTTCCAACTATGTATGTCTTCTTAAATTTCTTTCAGCAAATCTTTTATTATTTTTCAATTACAGTTCACACTTAATATTATTTACATTAGTTTTAGGTGTACAGCGTAGTGGTTAGATATTTATGCAATTTACAAAGTAATCCCCCTGATTAGTCTAGTACCCCACCTGGTACTATACATAGTTATTAAAATATTATTGACTACATTCCCCATGCTTTACATCCTCATGGCTATGTTGTAACTGCCAATTTGTGCTTCTTAATCCCTTCACCTTTTTCACCCAGGGCCCCAATCTTCTCACCTGGCAACTATCAGTTTGTTCTCTATGTCTAAGAGTCTATTTGTTTTGTTTGTTCCTTTATTTTACACTTTTGATTCTACATATAAGTGAGATCACATGGTATTTATCTTTCTTTGTCTGACTTATTTAACTTAGCATAATACCCTCCAGGTCCATTCTTGTCACAAATGGCAAGATTTTATTCTTTTTTATGGCCAAGTAATATTCCACTGCTTATATGTATCACATCTTCTTTATCCAATTGTCTATTGATGGACACTTAGATTACTTCCATATCTTGGCTATTGTTAATCCTTATCAAAATACCAATGGCATTTTCCACAGAACTAAAAAAAGTAATCCTAAAATTTATATGGAACCATAAAACACCCGGAATAGCCACAGCAATCTCGAGAAGAACAAAGTTGGCAGTATCATGCTGATATCAAACTATACTAAAAGGCTATCGTAATCAAACAACATGATACTAGAATAAAAACAGACATATAGATCAATGAAACAGAATAGAGACAAGGAAAAAACCCTTACCTATATGGTCATTTAATCTATGTCAGAGGAGGCAAGAATATATACAATGGAGTAAAGACAGTCTATTCAATATATGGTGTTGAGGAAACTGGACATATACATGCAAAAACATGAAACTAGACCACCTTCTTCCATCATATACAAGAACAAACTCAAAATAGATTAAAGACTTAAATGTAAGACTTGAAACCATAAGACTTCTGGAAGAAAACATAGGCAAAAACTCTCTGATATTGCTCTTAGTATTATTTTTTTCTGATATAACTCCTTGGGCAAGGGAAACAAAAGAAAAAATAAACAAATGGGACTACATTAAACTGAAAAGGTTTTGCACAGCAAAGGAAACCATCAACAAAATCAAAAGACAACCTACTGAATGAGAGAAGATATTCTCCAATGACACATTTGATAAGCGTTAATATACAAAATTTATAAAGAACTAATAAAACTCAACAATAACAACAAAAAGTAAACAATCCAATTAAAAATAAGCAGATAAGAAAAGATGAATACTGCCATTTGCAACAACATAAATCTGAGATTGTCATGTTAAGCGAAATAAGTCAGACAGAAAAAGGTGAGAACCATATAATTTCACTTATATGTGAGATAAAAAACTGAAAACAACAAATGAATAAGACAAACAGAGATTCATTGACACGGATAACAGTTTAGTGGTTACCAGAGAAAAGAAGGGGAGGTGGGGAGGTCGGTAAAGCTAAAGAGGGTCAAATATATAGTGACTAAGGAAATTTAACTTTGGGTGGTGAACACACAATACAATGTACATATGACATATTATTGAATTGTACACTTGAAGCCTATATAGTTTTATTAACCGATATCACCCCGATAAATTTAATTTATAAGAATGGGCTGAGGGCTTGAATAGGCATTTCTCCAAAGAGGACATACGGATGGCCAATAGACATAAGAAAAGATGCTCAATGCCACTAAACATCAGACAAATTCAAATAAAAATCACAGTGAGATATCACTTCACACCAGTCAGAATGGCTATCATCAATAAATCAACAATCAAGTGTTGGCGATGATGTGGAGAAAAGGGAACTCTCTTGCTCTGTTGGTGGGATTGCAAATTGGTGTAGCTACTATGAAAACAGTACAGAGGTTACTCAAAAAATTAAAAATAGAACTACTTAATGACTCAGCAATTCTACTTCTGGGTATTTATCTGAAGAAATCCAAAATGCTAATTCAAAATATATATGCACCCTTATGTTCATTACAGCTTAATTGTTAGGCAGATAGGTAGACATGAGTGATGGAGGAATGAAGGCCCAACCCAGAGACCTCCCTTAGGATCTCCCTAAAACACCAATTTTATGGTTAAATATTACCATTACATCCTGACATACAAGGAAGTAAAAACCACAAAACTAACCACTGGTTTTATCTGGCCACAAGTGCCCATGCAGTTAGTACATATACCAACATTCCTTAACCTTAGCCTTATTATACCATCATTATACCATACATATGCCCGGAAGTTTATTAATCTAATTATAACAGACTGAATTCTGGGTAACCTCATGCGCAGTAGACAAAATGTTATATAACAGCCAAAAGTCAATCAAAAGACCTCGTGTGCCAATCATTTAGCACCGCCCCTGTAACCACTCATCTAGGGCCAATATAAAGTGCCATTCTTGAATTCTGCAGGGCTACGGCCCTCTCTGGCATAGACTAATTTTTCTCTTGAAATGTTCTTTATTAAATCTTACTTTTCATAAATTCGCTGATCTATAATTCTTTACTGCACAGGAGGAAAGAAATGAGACTCCTCAGCACAAGTGGGTCAGTGATAGATTTGGATCACCCTCCAATGATAACATAATGAGCCTTTTAAAAAAGTCAGCTATTTATTATCATTCTTAACACCTTGCTCTTCCCACAGGTAGTCACCATTTTCTGACTCTTCCATTTCTTAATTTGCTTAAGTATTGTCCACTTGTATCTATTCTTGTTGCCACTAGCCTAGTCCAGCCAATCCAATATCATCTCTCGCTTGGATTACTATAATTAGCTGAGTTCCCTGTTTTCAGGCTTGCCCATTCTAGCTGCAGCTAGAGACATCTAACATGCCAATCCCTACTCAACTCCTTCCGACCCTGAGATAAAGTCTGAAATTGTTAACATACTTATAAGACCTTCATCATACTTGTTCCTGCCCAAGCCTCCAGTCTTGTCTCTTGCTATACTCTAGCTCCATACTTTAATTTCTAACCATACCGAACAATTTTTATTCCTGGAATGTGCTAGACTCTTTTGCTTCTGGGTCTATGTACATTTGTTCCCTCTGTACAAAACACATATCCATTACTCCATGCCTTCTTTACCTTCCTCCAGAAGCTTATCCTTCCCTATGGACATGTCCCCTTCATAATACACATCATATTTTACTCTGATTACTCATTTATTTTTTTCTTGCTGAGATATGGGGGTCTAGATGGTCCTATGCATTATTTGACAACTGAAAATCCTATAACCTTTTAAAAAAATTTAATGAAAATCTGTAAAAATAAAGTAAGTATATTCTGGGATAGCTAGATGACTATTTTAGTGTTTTTATTTTTGTTTAACTTTTTATTGTAAAACACATATAACCTAAAATTTGCCATCTTAACCATTTTTAAGTGTACAATTCAGTGGTATTATGTATATTCATATTGGTGTGCAACCATCACCACCATTCATCTCCAACACTCTTTTCATCTTGCAAAATAGAAACTCTATACCCATTAAACAATAATTCCTTATTCCCTCCTCACTCCAGCCTATATAAACCGCCATACTACTTTCTGTCTCTATAATTTTCACTATTTTAGATAATTCATGTAAGAGAAATCAGCACATTTGTCTTTTTGTGACTGGCTTAGCATAGTGTCTTCGAGGTTCATCCATGTTGTAGCATATGCCAGATTTTCTTTCCTTTTTAAGGATAATAACATTCCATTGTATGTATATATGTGTATATATGTGTATACAAGGGTTCACGGAACTAGAAGGAATCATATAGCATCTAGGTAATAATGCTATCATTTATAGTGAACCCTTGTACACTTGGTGCCTCGGGCCTATAATTAGTATTTTTGCAAGAGACTATTCAAATATTGATTCTATAATTTCTTGGCTGGGTAACCTTGGAGAAGTTACTTAACCTCTTTGAACCTCACTTTCCTTACCTAGGAAAGGGGGATAATGATACTATTTTATGCACTTCTGCAAATCTTCAAGGATACAATCTATGCAGAATACTTAACCTATTAGCAGGCACAAGATAGATATATACAGTCAGTGTAAGCTATAGTAACTAATATTTATTGAATAGATGAATTAATGAATGAATGCATAATACAGTTTCTGAATCTTCTACAGGAACTTTAATAGCTATTTATTAGCTGCTGGATGTAGAACTGTGTGTCTCTATTTAAGAATAGATATTCTGAAAAATATGAACACAGTTTTTTTTTAAATAGATGAATCAATGTACCTATATATTTACTACTTTAATTGTTGTGGTTATATGCAATGAAAAGAGATCTCCAGTATATCCCTTGTATTTCTCTCATTAAAACAATAAAAAAATATATGGAGGGAATGCTATAGTTTCTGATTTATTAATATATAGCAGTGACTACTGGCCATACTGAATATCAATTGTCTATTGGAGCAAAGAAAAGAGGTAGGGGGCAGGGGAAGAGCCACACTAAGGTGCAGCAGGAAATAGAAGAGCCTTGGAACAATCTCGCCGACACAAACTAAGACTAAGCCTCTCGCTTGCTCCAGGTTCCACTTCTTTCCCTGAGGAGTCCAAGGGCATATGTTTAGGGTTAGGGCAGGGAGGAGGTGCTAAGTATGTCCAGGTGGAATTTTCTAAGGCAAATTGGCTTTTCTCCAGCTTCAGGTCTTGCTCACATACTTTCTACAGCTGCATTGCTGCTTAAACCACAGCTGGTTCTCTCTTGTCCAAGAATAGTTTGGACTATTCCTAAGACTTGATGTAAGTGATTTTAAAGACGATCAGAAAGATGCACTTTGCTAATGAGAAAAAAAATGAGACAAAACCAAAAAGTTTCAATATGCTAGTCTCTAAAGAGTTTTGGAGACAGTACCCAATTTTTTACTCAATTTTCTTACGGAAGATTACTGTATCATTGACAAATTCAGAAGGAAGATATGCACAAGTTAGGCTGCACAATATTCTAGAAAGAGCCCTTTATATTAGAGGTTTGAAGTCTAGTTTCCATGCAACTCTGTCCCCATCTTGTGTGGCCCTTGGTTATGCTGTTACATCTTTGGTTTCAATTTTTTCCATTCTTATGCTCTCACAGATCTCGTCCATTTCAAAAGTATTATAAGTGAATTGAATCTTAGGTGTTTGAAGCTATACAATTATTAAAATCAGCTTTCCTTTATTTCTGTTATGAATAATCATTAATAAAAAATATGAAGTATATTGAATATTTAAATAAGAGTCCTTAAAAATATTAATTATTGTATTTAAATATATTTGAAATACTTTCATAACATGATAAATATTATTTATATATATTCCTATTGATCTATTAGTAACTCAAATCATATTTTCTGAATTATTTAGAAAAATATTTCCAGCTGGAATTCATGGAAGAAAAAAAGACCTTTGTTGTCAATTCCAAAATAACCCAGTTCTGAAAAGTTTTTAAATGTTAACGAAGGCTTTTCAGGTTACTTGAATGCACCTGCTTGATCAGAGTGTCAACAAAGTATTTTCATTGGCAAATATGTAATTTATGATTAGATAAGAAGTTGGGTCCTGAGAAACTGTAATAATAAGCTCATGCCTTACAGTCTTTGTGCAAAGGCTTTCATGCAGTTTCTACTAAACTTTTGCAAAATTAATTTCAGCAAGTCCAAGCGCTTGGGATACAAGGGGATGACTGCATACAGAGGCCTTTTCACACATTGCTCCCCACAGTCAGCGGTTCATTTCTATTAGCTCTCTTGGCAGTCCAGCAGGCCCTCAGGAGGGTCCTTGGTAAACTTCTTTCAGGGTGTGTGTGTGTGTGTGTGTGTGTGTGTGTGTGTGTGTGTGTGTGTGTAGTGAACCAGTGGATGGCTACCCATCCACCCCCAGTCAAAATGTTTCCCCTTGGATGAACAATCCTGCACTGTGAGTATTCTGCAGGTGTCTCTGGGTGTCAGCTGGCCTCTGTTTATTATTGGTGTGCTGTGTACAGGGAGGCCGAGCTGGCCATCAGTAACAACTCTCTGCAAATGGGTCAAGGAAATGAAAATAAAGCCTGTGCAGCAGGAACGTTTAGGGTCTGGGGTTTTGCTAGCAAACTCTGCCCGAGTTCCTCTTTAGGTGCTACTTTAAAATTGCTACTTGTTTGACTTGGACCAGACTTCACATGGCTGGGCCGTGTAAGATATGTGAAGGGGGGACTAGCTGGAAGCAGGTGTGCTGCTTTTTCATTTCAGCTTTTACCAGAAGAACACATCCTCTGCTTGGGTCTGAGAACATTTTCTCTTTTTCAGAAGTTTGTTTATATAATTTGTTTTCCAAAAATAGGGGGGAGAGGGATTACTATTAAAAGAGTTAAGAATCATTCGCATGATTTTGAACTATTTTATTTTTCAAATCTATTATTCATAGTTTAATTTAAAAAAAATCCTTTAAAATTTGAAACTTTTTCCTCTTCAACTTACATTTTCAGCAACCCAAGAATAAGAATGGAACTTTCTTATCAAGATTGCTCTGTAACGAATATCCAAATACCATTTACTAGGAGGAAAGGCCACTGGTTTACCTTCTGGGCTCACTCATAGTGAAGTATACCGAGTTTAAAATCTTAATTACAATATTCAAAAACAATTTCTGCTGAAGAAATTGCTAATTTATAGAAGTTACTTAGCACAACTGTTTTATGATAAATCAGTTCTGTAATTATCTTGGCCAGCTTTTCCTGTAACTACTCTAGTAACTCTCTGGTTATCTTTTAATTGGTTCTCAGTGATTAAAAATTTCTGTCTGCCCAATGACCTATACTATTCAAAATGACAGCTTATATCATTTGAGAAGTTGCCATTTATTATATTCATGAGATTTATAATCAGTCATAGACATCTTCATTTATTCATTTATTCACTGACTCAATGAGCATTGACTGAACCAACAATATGTGCTTGGCAATGTGTCAGGCAAGGCAGTGACAGAAAGAGAAAAATGATGCCCTTCCAGTCCTCTGCCCACCAACCACACTGACCTAAAGCTACTTGAGGAACCCTTTTAAAACATGAGTCAGATCACATCATCCCTCTGTTTAAAAGTGCTACAGTCACTTAAAAAGGATATTTCTTCATTCCCTCCCTCCCCTCGCCTTTCCCCACCACTGCCCCTTGCTCTGCTCCAGCAATAATGGCTTTCTCGCTGTTCCTCAAACACACAGCATCTGCCCCTGACTTCCTGTTTTACAAATTGTAGTTGCATAATTCCCTATTACCACCATGGTATTTATCTCCTGTTCTGATTCTGACCTCATTAATCTCTAGCTTTGGTCTGATCTCTTATTTCTTTTAAGTCTCATGAAGGTAGAGCTTTTTGTTGTTTCATTTTTCTTTCTTGCATCCTTTGTGTCTGAAACAGACCTTCATATAGTAGAAATTCAATAAATATTTGTAAAGTGATGGAATGGAAGCATAAATACCTGGTCTTTAGCTTATTTAGAGAAATGTGTCTAAATAATCATGCTATCTCACCATAAATCATTATAGTGTTATGGTACAACATGTTATAGTGATCATATACCTGTCGGTATTTCTTAAAATGTAAATTTACTAAAATATAGATCTACGTGATATTAAAGGTATGTTTAGAAGTCAAGGAAAGCATTATCTGTGTCAAGCTGTCTAATGTTTTTAGTGTTTCTTTCGGCTACTGTGATATGGTCCCTTTCACCTGTAATTCTCTTATCACTTCTCAAACTGTCGGGAGGTCAAAAAAGAAAAGAAAACAGGGAAAAAAATAAGAAGGAAGAATATTTTTCTAAGAACTTTCAGCTGTTTTTCAAGAATTTTGTCTAGAATTTCGGAGTTAATATTAGGAAAATTTCTCTTGAGGCTTTGACTATTGTTTAGAATGGAGCCTTTTTAAAGGTCTATAAATCGTAGAAGCATGATGTTGACAACATTGTTGTATTTGTTTTTCTCAATTTTATATGAAGACAATCATAGTACTCACTCAAGCTAAAAGCTTTTTTTTTGGATTTTATGAATTGAGATGTTTCATAGTGGACCGTTTCAGTTTACGTGATAGAAAATAAATGATTTAGGTCAGCATTCATAGAGATTGTTCCTGTAACCTTGAAATGAATAATTCTATTGCTTCTGTATTTATTGAGATAAATTATACAATTTCTTCCTACACATCAGTTAGCAATTTTTTTTCTTTTTTATTTTTCTAGAAATCAGGTTAATCTTGACCACTTATCTGGCCTAAAAACTTACCTATTTCTTGTGGACATGTTTAGCTCATTAGTATACCTTTGTCTGATTCCTTTCTCTCAACAGCTGCCAAAACTTAACAGTTGATTTGATCTCTTCCTTCAACTAACACACTTTTTAAAAAATTTGATATTAGTTTCAGGTATACAGTACAGTGGTTAGACATTTATATAATTTATGAAGTGATCCCTCTGATTAGTCTGGTACCTACCTGGCACTATACATAGTTATTACAATATTACTGATTGTATTTCATATGCTGTACTCTACATCCCCAGGACAGTTTTGTAACTACTGATTTGTACTTCTTCGTCCCTTCATCTTCACCTTTATCACCCAGCCCCTCAACTCCTCAACTAACACACTTTCAACACTCCTAACCAGAAGGCCTAGGTTGCCCACACTCCCCTGACAAGGCCAAGCTTTTTATACCGAGGCTGTTCTATAAACTTCCAGTGACTTTTCTGAAGCCCATAGACAGTTCGTTTTAACACTCTGAATCCTTTTTTGCCCACTTGAAGCCCTCATAAATTCCACACAGTCGTCTCCTAGCTGAGGTTTGATTGCTCAAATGTTATCATTTTCAGCTTTCTCTTGTCACATGTTAAATCCATTTCATATACAATGACTTCCTAAGATACCTAAATCAAAGAAAATCACATTCCTCCAGTTCTTCACTCATTGCAACGTTCATCAATTCTTCTAAGCAGCCATTAGTCTCACTCTGAGTTACACGTACACACTTTCCAAACCTAGCTTATAACACTGTTAAAGTATTTTCCTTTCTCTCACAGACCATTTCCTGTTGAGAGAGAACCTCTCAGCTGAACTTGCTTTAGTGTGTTTCAGTAATGTAGGTCTTTTCTTTTAAGATTTTAAGTTGGTGTGTTTTATCTAATTCAATTGAAATTTACTATGATGACTTCATAAGCTAAATTTAAAAGGGTGGATAATAGGACTGCATTTCAGAACAGGTGATATGAAGCTTGGGGGTGGGCAAGAGGCAAAGAGAGGGGATGGTTCACCTGCCATCATTTGCCAGGATAGTATATAATCCTGTTTGGTTTGGTGGAACAGGCTTTTTATGAGTAATATATTTCCCAATCCTAAACCAGGGTCTACTAGGTCATTTTTTAATTTAATACAAGTTATATGTATATCAGATGTACAACATGATGATTTGATATATACATACACACATAGGTACACACAGTGAAATGATTACTACAGTTAAGCTAATTAACATATCATCTCTTCACATATTTATCTTTTTTTGTTATGAGAGCGCTCGAAGTCTGCTTTCTTAGAATATCCAGTATTTAGTAGAGTATTACTAACTATAGTCATCGTGCTACATTAGATCTCTAGACCTATTTATACTACATAACATTAACTTTGTACCCTTTGACCAACATTTCCCAACCCTCTCCCCACCCCCACCAGTTTATACAAATTTGACTTTTTTTTAGATTTCACATATAAATTAGATCTTATAGTATTTGTCTTTCTGACTGGCTTATACCTTAGTTGTTTTTGTTTGTTTGTTTGTTTTTTTGTTTTTGTTTTTCTTGATTCTACTCATGCTTACTGTTTGGAGGACTCCAAAATCATTTTGAGGTACATTTCTATGGTCTAGGTGACATTTTAAAGTGACGACTCACTATTTTTCGTTCCTTGTGTCAAACTATTATAAAGGCATTCTAAATCTCTATTGTGATAGCTCTCTTTGATCTCCTTTTTTCCAAATTCAACAAATTATTGAACATCTAGATTTCTTTTTCTCCCTTTTCCATTCTTTCTTTTCCTTCCTTCCTTCCTTCCTTCCTTCCTTCCTTCCTTCCTTCCTTCCTTCCTTCCTTCCTTTTTTTTTGTGAGTGAAGAGAATTTGATAAAATAGTTCCTTATGCTTCCTTGAAAGAATGTAGGATAACCTAATGAAACGTTAATGAGAAGAATAATAAAACATGTATCGCTGAACTTTATTATTCTAAAATAGCTAAGATGTTGTCACATTAAGCAATGGAACCAAATATAGTAGACTTGAGCATATACAAAATAATTTAGTATGTAAAAAGTAGTGTTTCAAAGCAGTGGTAAAAGGACCGTTTATTTAATAAAAGCTCTTGAAAAAAAATTGGCAAACTATTTGGACCCAAACAAGAGAAAATTTTAAAAGTAGTTACCTTCTAAAATTGAAATATATTGCATATAGATTAAAGCTGAATAATGTGTAATAGGAAAAGTATAGAAGCACTAGAAGAAAATAATGGCACCTGATGAGAGTTGGGCTGGTGGTAAAACATACTGAGCATGCCACCAAAGCCATAATTGGGAAAACTATTCCATCATAAAAAGTTTTTTTAAACCTTGATTTCAAAACACAGATAAAATTAAGAAGTAAAGAAAAGTCAGGGAAAATACAAATCTACCCATAAAATGCTTTTGAACAAGAAGTAATTCTAATTACATACTATATAAGAGATATGTCCTACATACAAATAATTGATGGTCCCTGCTCTCGTAAAGTTTCCAGTCTAGTGGAATTAAACAAATATCCACACAGATGAATATACAGTTAGAATCTATGATAAGATCTGTGAAAAAAAATTGCATGATAGTATAAAAAATAATACCAGGGAAATCTAATTTGTATTTGGGGGGTCTAAAAGACCACATTAAGGTAGTTGGTTTTGTAATGTAATTTTAGTATATTCATTTTAATATCATCGAATAAATTAATTTTAATTTATTCATATACTCATATCTATATAATATATAGTCAAAGACTATAAACATTTCCATGTCAATTATATTATTTATTTATGAGCCCTTATATTAATGTACTACATATTATATTCTTAAAATACAGAGAACTTTTCCTTTTAATAAGAAAACTAAATTTAACCCGATAGAAAAAAGTGGTCCAGTAAATGAATATTTGTTCATCAAAGAAATTCATAGATAATCAATAAGCATTAAAATATTCAACCACACTTGTTATGAAAAAAATGCAAACTGAAACAAGATATATTTTCATGGCTTAAGAAAAGCTATTCTCCAAGTATCTTCAAAACATGTCTGGTTGCCAAATTAGGGCAATCTTTCTCAAGGGAAATTAAACAATAAGAACCGTAAAATTGTATATGTCTTTTGCTCCAGAAATTCTACGCTGAGAAACGTCCAAAGGAAATTATCATGGGTCTGCACTAACATGTATGTATAAAGATATTTTCTGCAAGAATTATTTTAATAGCTGATTTTTTTCAAACAACCAAAAGTTCAAAAGTATATATATTATGCATCTTTTTCACTACATATGGGTAAAGGGATGGAGCACCAGACCATCCATTACATTAATAGTTTCGTGTTGAAAATTACATGGTATCTGCACAGAGTTATCAAGGATCTAGAGTCTTATTCTTCTCCTCAATTTACCAATTTCTCCCTTGATGAGAACAAAAAGAATGGATTCACATTTAAACAATTCATAAGAGAGTGATATATATATACCAAAACTCTATTAATTTTCACTGAGATATATAGCTGACATAAGGACCAAAATATTGTCTTGGCTAATATTTTGGAGATTTTCTACTAAGTTGGAAAAAAATCTCTTTGTGAACCAAATTGATACCAGAAGGTTTTGTGATTTACATTATGCCATGAAAAAAAAGTGATGGTATTAAAAGATACCGGCTTTCAAACTGAGATAGTCCCATTTTACTATTTTCTATATTAGAAAGATTCATTTTCCTTTACTGCTAAAGATAGACTGATAAATTTTTTTTTCCCCTCAAAATTTTTCCCAGACTTATTGTAGATGCTACATTTTATTTTACCTTTCTTATAGTTTACATGTTGGTTCTAGATTTGGAAGACTTAACTAAAACCATTTACAAATCATATGCAGAGTGAGTTGCTCTAGGGAAAGTTTCATATGTATTTTAATGAAGTATTATTCTAAAGACAGTGCATTTTTTAAAACTTTATTCTCAAATTCTGATTACTAATTCATTGACTTTACAAGTTGCTTTGTAGAAATGATTTGTCAAAGAAATTTTATGATTACATATGTAATTTTTTTCTGAGTTAAAAAGTTTTATTGATAGAATTATCTTTGGAAAGTAGCAAAATCTTTCTTATTTCTAATATTACAAGTATTGTAAAAATAATTGTCTTGGAAGAAATTATTCACTGCATTTTTTCATCTCCACCCCCAACCCTAGTTTAATACCTACTCCAGAGGGAAACATTGTTAAAAATTTGATGTATACCTTACCTTTATAGATCTTTGCCTATTCACATTTATGCATATGTGCATGTACACAATGTTCAAACTTAATTGTGATCATAACTTACATAGTATTCTGCTACTTGTTATATTTATTTTTATGACTGACTTGGAGAACTTTTCAGGGCTCCATAGTCAATTCATATTTATTGTGATTAGCAGTATGTTTACTACCTTATTTTTCCTGCCATTTTATTAATTTTTAAACTAATGCCTCATCACTAAATGGTACTGTTTTTTTTTTTCACTTGATGCCTCTTTTCTTGAGTTTATTCATATTTACTATTTCACCTTTTATAGTAACTATACGTAATTAGAATAGAAAGAATCTGGAGTTAGTGACTTTATAAGACCTGAGTCTGAAAATAGTTTTCAATATTGGAAATTTATTTTCTTCTATGTCTTTGTCTATTTTTCCCCCTGCATTTTCTCAGTCCTATCCTTCTAGCACTTAATGTTTGACAAACGGTAGAACTTGTAAATTTATCTTTTGTGCACCAGCCTTTCTTTCATATTTTCCATCTCCAGGTCTTTTTGTGTTATATTTTACATATTAGTTTGCTATTCCAGCTCATTAATTCAATCTTTAAATACATATACTTTGTGTTTTTACCCATATATATGAAGCAGTGTTATTTAGATGACCATGTATGTCAATTAGGGTTCAGTTGCATCTGGCTGGTTTAAGCAGACAAAAATTAACAGATAAAATGAAATTTTTACAAAATCATCTGAAGTGGGGAAGAGCAGTTTGTAATTGGGAAGTCCATGAACAACTCTCATACATGATAGGACTGTCCAGGCAGGGAACTGCTGCTTCTGCTACTATGAAGAATCTGCCACCATGATTGCTGGCTTCATGTCCAAATGCCTCAGCCACAATCCAGGGATAAGGTGCCATTACATTACACTTCTACTGGCTAAAAGATCATGTGGCCTTAGCCCTGACATGTACCTGTAAACAGATGTCACATTCTGTTTCTGAATGCCTGTGAAGCCAGAGAACAGACACTTGGACCTCTGCCAAAGCAGCCACAGAAAAGCCAAATGCCTCTCTGATTGTACTAGCCAGCAGATACAACAGAGGCAGGTAAAGTGTGGCCTTCAGTTCAGCATGTTCACTTCTGCCTTCCAAATCTCACACATTGCATTCCCCTTTTAAGAAGGCAGAGAGGCTCCACACAGAACCCAAATATTAGAAGAGTTTGAAAAACACAGACTTTCTAGTCTCTAGCATGCAATAGGGAATGCAACAAAGGAGTTGGGATAGAGTTGAGAGGAAATCTGCAGCATTTGCCACATCATATTTTTAATTTTCAAATTTTTATTTCTTTTTCATAGTAGTCTAACTTCATTTTAAAGATGCAGTATCTTCCCAACTCAAAGTACATTAAATGCCAATTTAAAAGTTTTTCTCTATTTTCACTATTAACTCTTTCTGGTTGGTAATTCTTTGTTTGTTGAGTTTGGCAATTCTCTTTGACTACTGGCTTTCATCAAATGTTTGGCAAGTTTGATTTGTTTAAATTTGTACATGATAACTCCAGTTTGCCTTTGGCAAATGTAGGGGCTAATTACCTTGGCCAATTTCTTGTGACTGTGTGTGTGTGTGTGTGTGTACACTCATGAAGAATATGTATCCATTCGAGATGTATGGGTGGTATGTCATCTGAATTTCACATCTCTTGGGGCCACTGCCTTCCTATCTGGGTCAGAATTTTCAATGTAGACTTTATCCTAGGAACAAATCTTATTCCTTATTTTTTTCCCCCTTGAATGTCCTTATGGAGATAAGAGGTTACCTCAGGCTTCACCCTGATTATTTTTCAAGAATATATATCTATTCGAGATATATGGGTGGTATGTCATCTGAATTTCACATCTCTTGGGGCCACTGCCTTCCTATCTGGGTCAGAATTTTCAATGTAGACTTTATCCTAGGAACAAATCTTATTCCTTATTTTTTTCCCCCTTGAATGTCCTTATGGAGATAAGAGGTTACCTCAGGCTTCACCCTGATTATTTCTCTAGTATCATTATTCATTTAGTAGTTCTTCTCAGGCAAACTGTTTACTTTGTTAAGAAAAGAAACCAAAATTTTTTTTTAACCTTTATTTTAAATTAATAGCTGAAAATAAGTAAAAATAACTAATTTTGCCATCACATTATTCTTGTATTGTGAAGTGTTAAGTTAAAATATTTAAAAGTTTTAAAGCAACACATTTTTCTCTTGTTAGTTAACATTTTCTGAAACTATTTATAGAATGCTGTGATAGAAAATAACACTTCGTGTGAAATGTCAATAATCTCTTACAGCAATGTCCGTAGACTTCAGTGAGTACGTCTACAAATACATTAGTGATGTCATTAGATTCAAATGTGGAGTAGGAAACCAACATGCACTGTAATAAGTAATACAACAATCTCAGCCATATTTCAGCCAGTCTTCACGATAAAGTGATCTGAAAATTATTTATGTAAATTATGACCAACTAAATTATTTTCTCTGTAGTCATTCCATTTTTAATATGAATTCTCTATTTTTCCTAGGTGAAAGTAGGTGGTTTAACAAATAAATGCTAAGTAAATAAATGGAATAAATACAAGCTACTTTTCATGACAGATTTTAGTGTTTCCACTACTTTCTAGAGGTTCCTTCTTCAGTTTAAGTGTTATCTCATCTGGGAAGCTTTCTCTGCTCAAGCCCAGGATACGAGAGGGGAGTCTGTTGTGTAACATGTAACCTCTCTGCCTGCAAACCTCTATTAAAATACTTGTCGCTTCTACTTTAATAGTGTCAGTGCATCCACCCACCTCTGCAGTCTCATGGGAGGTAGGGACTATGTCTGCAGAGAAACTTCTAGCACATAAAAGATGATCAATACATGCTGAAGGGGAAAAAATCATGGCAATCAAAAACAATTAATTCCAGCTATAACTCATTGGTCAACTTATATTGGGTACAGATGACAGATATACACTATTCACCATTTTCAAAGCTAAATTTTCGAAATTTTGAAATATATGAATATATTACCATCTCTTTTGTTTTTCAGCTACTTTATATATTGCGATTTTACATATTTATTACCTACCATAACCTGTTCAATTCCCTAATTCTTTCTAAATTTCTCAATTTGTGTTTTGTTGTGCTTTTACGTCTACTCTTCTTTCCATCCATTTCTGGCTCTGAGCCTTCAGTTTACACCATTTAACCTCTCAAGTCTGAAGTGCCAGATGCCTTATCTTCAATCTTTGAAGTTCTTTACAACCAGCTCTACAGCAATGCAGCTTCTCAACTCTTTGCCCTTTCAACACAAAGCAGATAGAACTGAACAAGTATTGATAGGTCACTTCTCTGAGTGACCATGAATTTGTGAGTCAGCCAGCTGTGGTAGAGGGTACAGTCTGTAGCTGCAAAACTAACTAGGCCATAAGAAGATCAAACCCATGGCCTGAGCCATGATCCTTGAAGCTAAAGATTAACTAATGATTAACAACTCAGCAAAACAGTCACCAATACACCCTTCATATTAACTAGATGATGGCAAATTTGGGTTACATGTTTTCAAGCATGCAAACATTTTCAGCTAATGAATAAAAAAGTTACATGAGAAACAAATTATTATCACGGCTAATCATAATTTAGACAATTAAGTCATGTTTTAAAGAATAGCTACATTGTGATGGCCACATATTATATACGTGTCTTTGTTTGGGGGATATATATATTTGGAATTAATGTTGGATACATATGCTTCTGGTTATCAATGTGATATAACAGCACTGAAAAGGTATTTAAATATACATTTTGCATTTTTTAAATATAGAAATTTTATTCTAACAATATCTTGGTAAAAAATGACGGCAATGTAAGTAAACTATTTACGGCAGATTTTTCTATATGTGGAGTAAACCACATTATTCATAAATTTTAGAGGCAACTTGGATCAATCAGTAAACATTTATCATAGCCTATAGTACTAAAATTACTCTAAGGGGAATAAAAATGTGAGGAGCTCAGTTTTCATCCTTACAAGTGTATAGTCCTGGTATGGAACTACAACTCATGCATGTGCAAAAGCAATAAGGTAAGGCAAGGTAGGAACCAAATGAGTAGAGCAGATAGCTCCTTTCAGTGAAGGTTCAGAGAAGGGAGTGTTTGTGGCAGGTTGGAGTCATTTAATCAGTAAAGGTTTCTCCACACAGGTGGGGACTGAACTGAGATTTGAAAGATGGATAGCATGATGGCCCCATATTAGTTTCCTGAAGCTGCCACGCAAATTACCACAAACTAGGGGGCTTAAACCAATAGGAGTTCATTCTCTCACATTTCTGGAAGCCAGAAGTTCAAACCAATGTGTGCGCAGAGTTAGCTCCTTCTGGAGGCTCTGAGTGAGAAAATATCCCCTGCTTCCCTCCTAGCTTTACAGAAATCCTTTGTGTTCCTTGGCTTGTATACGCATCCCTCTAATCTTTGCCTCAGTCTTCACGTGGCCTTTTTCTCTGTCTCTCTGGGTCCTCTCTTTTTCTTAAAAGATGTCAGTCAAAGAATTTAGGGCTGACAGTAAATCTGAAATGATTTCATCTCAAGATTTTTAACTAATTACATTCACAAAGCCACTGTTTCCAAATAAAGTCACATTCTGAGGTTCAAGATGAGCATGAACTTTGTGGCGGGGAGGGACACTGTTCAGCCCACTGTGGATGGGTAGGGTAATGTTTACAGAGGCAAATTACTCTGATTAAATTCCTTCAAGGACTGAGTAGGTAACATTAAACATGTAAAGAGTTAGTTATTAGACAGAAAGATCAGTCTAAAATATAGGAAAATTCAAAAAAAAAAAATTAAAACATAGCTTTCCAGATAATAAACTTCTGGAGGAGATTCAGCTAGAGGATACCCAGTGTGTGTCCTCCAATAAACAACAATAAAATAGCTATCAATTTGTGAGCCCTCATTATGTGCCAGGCACTGTCAAAGTGTTTTTTCATGTGTTACTAACATGTTAAGTATTCACCAACACCCTAACATGTAGGTGCAATTATTAGACCCACTTTGTAGATGAAGATATTGAGCCCTTTAGATGTTAAACCACCGACCCCCAGTCATATAGCTCGTAAGCGATGTGACTGAACCCTAAATTTGGATGATCTGAATTCAGGAGGCTACAGGCATTTCCAGACTTGATACTGGGATAGCACTACAGGCATTTCCAGACTTGACACTGGGATAGGGAAGGAATATAGCTAGAAGAGAGGTAAGCTTGGGGGCAGCTTTTGAGATTTAAGAAAGCCAAATAAGGGAAACTGGTCTCTATTCTGTAAGAAATATGAGTTACTGATGTTTTTGAGAGGATGTGTAACATGATAGAAACAGTTAAGGTACGAAGATTGTACCAACGATTACTGTTTAGGAGAGACTGAAGAATGGGGGTCTTAATGTGATCTGTTAGGAGACATTTGCACTAAGAAGCTTTTGCAATAAATAGTCAAGAAGTGATAAAGGCCTGAACTAGGGTGTGGTGGCAATTATGACTCATTTCAAAATATGCCGGAGGAAATAATCCTGGCTGTGTAGTGATACCTCTTTTTCTCTCTGTTTTTTCATGGAATTTAAAGAGTCTCTCTATGCAGTTAAGAAAAAGTATGGAACATTATAGAATACTTGTATGGTTTATTTTGTGGACAGTTTTATTTCCTTAAAAGTTTTACTTTTTGTTACCTAGATCGAAACAATGTAATCCTCCTTTTCCAACCCAAAATATTTAGCTATAATACACTATCAACAAAATCATGAGTGATCTTTTCCTGTATAATTACAGGGTGTGTCACAGTGCAGATGTCTCCATGCAAAGCAGGAGTAGCCTGCAATTAGCCAGAAGAATTCTGCAGCAAATGCGGTTAGAGGCAAAAGGTTTACGCTAAATTTGACAGCTCGAACTATAGTTATAAATAGTTTGTTGGTTTTTTTTTTTTTGTGCGTATTTTTTTTGGGTCTTTGTCAAGGACATTTTTGCTTCATCTAAGCATTTTCTGCAAAATAATGTTACAGCTATGGATGCCATATGTAAAAGCTGTTTTTGCTTTGGATTGGTTTCTCCCTACTCAAAATTGTCTGAATAATCCATTATGAAAATGCCTCTGCATTTTCCCTGCATCTGGAAGGTATGCATATGAATTTATAATGCTTATGTGAGGCATAAGTCAGTGGTTAATCCATCTGATTGTAAATCATGTGACTATGTACTGTGACCACATTAAAACCTAACCACAAATAAAAAGGGAGAATGGGCTCTAACCTATAATTGTGGCTCTCAGAATCAAGACTCTCACAAGCATTTAGTCCTAAATGTGTCACATGTAAGAGATGCTTGAAAAATCATATTAGTTAATGTCTAACATGTGCAGCACATGGAATGGCAGGTTAGCAACTTTGGAAATGCTTATTTCATGAAAAGACAGAAAGGATCACAATATACTGAGTGTAAAAACGTTACAGCAGACCATGTAACATATACTGAAATCAATGATCTTTACTTCTCAAAATTCAATAAATTCCCTAAACATCAGAATTAAGAATGTATTTTATAGCATTATGGAGAATACATTTGAACTCAAAATTAAGTTCAACATTTTTTCATGAAATTATGGTACTGTTCTGTAAGAAAATAACAAAATACAGATCCACAACACATCACTAAGTTTGACATTTCAGGTTAAACGAAAGCTTCCACTCTTTTACATGCAAATGCTTTCTATTTGCATTTATGATCTATGAAGGCCAAATTCCTTCTTCAAATAGAATTTTGATTAGTAACCAAAGAATTCTGAACAAATATGGTTTTGTCATAATGGTAAACATATACGTCTTAGAAAAATTTAACAGCCAACTTAATTTTTCAATACTTCAATTTCAGGATCAAAACTGAAATATAATTTTATGAACTTTCAAATATTTACATGTAAAATTATTTAATTTACATATTACATTTTTTTAAAGTTCCATATGTAAAATAAAATGCTATTTCTCCTTTTTTTTTCTTTGTTCATCACTAACAGTGTTTCAGTTGCTCACAGTTCATGGCAGGTTCTCTTCTTGGTTTTTCCTGTCTATGATATTTGGATACAAATTTTAGAAATAGGGTGATATAACCAATGAGGTTCCCTTCCTCCCAAACTTTTAATTATGACAGGAAAATGGGTCATGTTTTTATTTTAACTCTAACTTCTATCATTACTGAACTGAGGCTTCCTAGCATGTAAGCTTTGAAATGTTTGAACAATGTCATCAGTCAGAGGAATACAGTAAATTACTATCAGAATATTTTTTAAATGAATGCTCTTTGTCATGTTTATTCAATATGAAGGCCCTTCTTTAAAACCAGTTAGAGCCAAAGAAGAGCATCTTTTCAGTACATCGTGTCATGACCGAGGGTTGATATCCAGGGACTTTCCACTTTCCTCTTCAAACTCTTAGCTGATCATTGAATCAGCCTGTGGTCCAGTTTGGTATACATTCTGTGACACAGGCTCTGTGATGCTCTTACAACAATTCAGACTTATAAACACCCTAATCTCTTTGTTGGAAAGCCTTTCAATCTTTGATTTCCTTAGTGAGATTCTAGTAATATTTCAATGGTTTTCTTTATGAGAACTTCTCTGATCTCTCCAGGCAGCCTTGATCACTTCTTCATTGATGATGTTCTCAAATCTATATGCTTGTTAATGATTTCTCTTATCGTACTATATTGTAATCATGGGAATTCTATCTCCTAGGACAGTGAGTTCTCCCACAAACTGTAGGTGCGCTTAGTGTTTGTGGAATAAAAGAACATAAATGGAATTTGGAATCAAACAGATTTGTTTTAAATGATGTCTCCACCGCTGATTAGATATGTACATTTGAAAAATTTATTTAAACTCTAAATGCAGATGATGTAAGAGGTTGAGTTAAATCTATATTTATTCTATTGCATACCATTTGACACCTTTTAAAAAAATACATCCTTTATATCAGCTTCCTTCCCATTTAACTTTTTGTCTATAAAGGATGTTTCTAGGTTTTGATGTAAGGTTAATGAGAGATTTCAGTATAAAAGAGTTACTGAAATTTATACAAATTAATAATGCAAGTACTATAATTTAGCATAGCAACTTCTTATATACTCTCTTTTTTAAAATTATGGAATTTTTCTAAACATAAAATTCATTATAGTTAAATGGAAACAAAATGCTTATATTAAGAAAAGGCCAGGTGAAAGACAGTATAATCTTTTCAATTTACACTTAGTGAGGGAGATGGAAAGAAAGAAAAAGAAGGCATTCTGGAGCTCATTTCAGATATTGATCATTTCCCCAAAATTTCTTCTAAACATTGAAGAATTCAAATATCAAACACTGTTTTTGATAGCAGGAAGAATGGAGTGCATCTGGGAGCTTCTAAAGTGGTGGAGGGAATGTCTAAAGTGCCCATAGATAACCACTAACAAACTGCAATTATCATTGCAGCTAATAACGAAACCATGTAAAGGCATGTATGACAGAACCCATAATTCTATTATTCTTTTAAAATGAAATGCGATAGAATGAGAATAAAAAGTGAAAAATAAACAATACCGTAATCACATATACCACCAGCGTAAGCATTCACCCACTTCTAAAAACATATATTTGAGTAAAGCCGGGCCTCAGAACAAATAAGCCTCTGTTCTACTGCATTCAAAATATATTTACTCCCCCTCTTTCCATTTCTACAATCCTGCATCTAGTCTTGTTGTAAAACATGCCAGCAGTTTGAGATAAGAATGTTTTCAGAATCTTTAATTAAAATGATAATAAAACAATTATATTTTGACAAGTTTTAGGTTAATTCACTTTGGAAGTTTAAATCAAGTTTGGAAAAATATAGTGTTTTGTTTTTTATGCTAATTTGTGACTTCCTGCTTCAACAAAAAACGGCTTTCTAGAGGCAACGCAACATGTTTCTCTGACATTAAAAAGTGCTTGCAAAACATGTTGTGCTGAATTAGCTGAAAATGAATCAGAAACATAAGGATTATATTTCTGCTGAACTTCACAGGAGCTTAATTGTGAGAAAGCGAAAAGTGCTTTGGGCAGAATGGTTTTGAGATTTTAACCCACTCTTGTGAAAGTTAGAGGTACCTCTTTTTGCACAAAGGTTTGCCTCTTCCAATTTGGTCAACACTTTGTTTTGCTCTCCTTTGTCCCTCTTCCCAGTTGACGCCATAACTGTACAGAACTTGAGAAGAATCTGTAACAATCCACTGATTGGTGATCGGTGGAACATAAAAGACATCCTGTCATGATTTCTTCTACTAACCATGAGACAGAAGCAGCAAGGTTCTGGTTTAATAATTTGTAAAACGGACTTGGAACAAATATTCTAAAATATGGCCTTTATTTTTTCTTATGTATGTGAATTTAAAGAACAGCCTATCAATATCTTGTCAACTGTTTTTCTAGTAATGACTGACAATCTCTTTTTTCCCTTACTTGAATTTTACTTCATAGAGTTTATTAAAAATTTTGGAGTAAAGTGATAAAGATACTGATTTTATTGATTAAAATCAATACATTACTTACCTTTGTTAGTCAGATTATCCATTTCATAATGTTTTTTGGGGGGAGTGGGGGGGACAACTTTGTACATTGCAGGTACGAAGTTCTCAAAACCATAGTTTCAAAAATCAGTTACTCATTTAGCATAATGAAAATGATTTTTGAAGCTGAAAATTCATTGTTTTTGTTGTTGAACAAGAAATATGTATCCCTCAATTACATGGTCATAAAATAAACAAATTAAGTATCATTAGATCTCTTTTACATAAACATTATGGAAGGCTGAAGCTCAGAATCTCCCTCTGATGCACAACTAAGCATACACAAAACGTTAGATGACCATGTTTTCAGCTAGCTCTAAGAGTTGTACATGGATATACATTGATCTTGCAAATTTCAAATTTGCCTACACCAACTAGGTTTTTGAAGGAATAAACAAAGAAAATTATCTGAACAAACATTTCCTAACAGGCTTTGTTTATGTAGGGATATAAAGAAAAGAAATTTCAGGTCTGATTTACTTAAAAATCTTTGACTATTTGCCAGTAAATCCTGTCTCAAACCCACAACCATTGCAAAAATAACATTTAAATGAAGCGGGCTTAAAAATCACTATAATGACAACATCAAATATCAATACTATGATTTCAGCCAGGATTTTTTCAGTTCTAATGCATTTTTACATTCTCTAAAAGTCCTTATTTCTGAGAGGTATATTTTAGTACTTACTTGTCTAGTCTATCACTCATGGTTTAGAAATTTAATCCAAAAGCATAAGAAATTCTACTGAACCTCAGTCAGAAAACACAGTGCCACTAGGAGCTAGATTTTTAATTTAATTTATTTAGACTTTTATATTCATATGTAGTTAATATCATATTGGCAAAATTATCTGTTAAAAATGTCAAGCCACGAACACAAAATTATATATAATGATGTGATGACATTATATACACTTTCAGATAAAATTTATCATGACATCAAGTTATTCATGTCAACTGATTTGGCGTGTGTTTTGTTTAGTAGCTCTTTGCTAAAGTTGTTTATATTTTTGATAACCCCGTCATCTGCCATGTTTCTAAGAACATGTGGGTAACTAAGATTTTATACATTTCAAACATATATTTGTCAATATTTCATTCTGTGAGGAAATGTGGTCTCAACTTCCTTTATCAGTGAGATTCTACCTTTTATATTGATCATTTCTATAGGTAATATGACAGCTTAACTCCTTGAAATCTTTCCTCATTGGGCTTTATCCTTGGACTCATTTTCTTTCTAAAATCAGCTTGCACATATAAGGGTTTGCAAAGGTGTAGTAAAGCATGTGTTACTTTTACTTCCTCTTTACCAGTGACATGCTCATTCCCAGACTTCAGTATTAGCTTCTAATGTGCAAGGAGGGTTTACTTCTACCTTATCAAAATATGTACTATATCTCAGTAATTGCTGTAATTGCTTATATTGAAGACTTCTTGTGTGCATGAATGGTACTACATACTTTACGTGGATTCTCTCACTTAATCCTCACTATTACTTTTGAAAGTAGGCACCATTATCCCCAGTGATATTCCCTTAACTGAGAGTCAAGGAGAATAAACATTTGCCCAAGTTCATCCACCTAAGAAATAACAGAGCTAGGATTCAAACCCAGTCTGTGCAAATCTAAATCCACAGACTTAAATATTTTTTTCCCTAAAACTCTCATTCATAACAGGGAATATTTTTCTTTTATATTCATGAAACAGAAGAAGGCTAGCTAAATAACACATTTTCTTTCTCTACAATAATTATAAAACCTCCAACCAGTCAGAAAATTCAACTTAGAATTTTGTGCATATTTCTTTTCAGCCAGTTAAGATCTAGGCATTGAAAACTAAAAAGTTTTTTTTTATTGTTGCTTTTGTTTTCTTGAGTGTAGAAGGATGTACGTTTGCTATAATATAATTAGAAAATTGCAAAATCTCAGTTATATGGTCTAGAATTTAAGAGATATTCAAAAATAAGTGTCCCCATTGGAATCTTACCATGGGAACCATTTCTGCTATTTAGGATTTGGGGTGAAAATTTTCTAATCTCATCATTACGTAAATGTTCTTTGATCACATGTAACGACCATGGTACCTTTAGGATATAAAATCTGCAATGTATCATGGGTAGGGTATTGTGATTGTGGTTTTCCAGTGTCTATGGAAAAGAAAATCATGCTGTGACCACTAAGACAGAGACTTTCAAACCTTTTAGAGTTTATGAAATCTGCTTGTGTTGTACTGTGACTTTGAAACTTCACAGAGGTAGAATGAGCTGGAAGACAATGGAACAGTTGCACTTGTTTTGCTACTGGTAAATTCATATTTCATGGAAACCTACACATTTAAAATGGAATCTGATAGTCTGCAAGCTCTTCAATAGTAAATCATAGTAATGCTTTAATAAAAATGATCACATTTGATCATTTTGCACCAATGAACTATAAAAAGGAATTTACATAAAAAGGCAGAAAAAAATTGGGGGGAGAAAATATAGTGATGTGGACTCTAATTTATTTGTTGGATAATCTTGAGCATGTCTCTTACGGATTTCTAAAATACTAGTAGATATGTTAGTACCTTACTTTTATTTACCCATTACAAGTTGAATATGGAGGGGTGGAAGGCATATTTTTAAGTTTTAAAGGCAAATTAACCCTTAGGTTAGTGGCCTATGTCAGCAAAATAATTAGATGGCTAACATACAGAGTTGATATGCAGCTTTTAAATATGTGGGCAGGTTAACAGATTTTCATGCTTGATGAGAAGGAGTTAGTTCAGTTCTAGATTTAAAGTCAGGAATTGGTCCCAGGTCTGCTTATTAAGAGTTATTTTCTTGGGCAAATCTCTCTTCTTCAGAGCTTCTGTTTGCTGACCTCTAAGGTAGTGATGAAAAATAGCCATGTGAAGAATGAATGTGTGTCAAAGAGCCTGAAACACAGTACATGCCTACTCATATTTGGTTGTTCATTCACAGATGGTGAAAGTAACTGAGCACTAATCTATAAGGATGCTTAGGGGAGAATAATACACCAGGGTATTAACAAATCATCTTCTAATAACTCTATATCAGGTAACCTTGTATCAGTATTAACTTTTACCCAAGTTAATGAGGTTATCTAAAGTAAGTAGAGTAGGTTAGGTTCTAATGGAAATCAATCATCCTTTCTAAAAGTTCATGCTGCTCTCCTCTCAAACCCATATCTAAATATACTAAGAAATCAGTTTATTCTCAGCATTTAAGTCATGCCCAGTTTTCAGGATTTCAGTGGTAAGAATAGCCTCAACGACATCCTAAAGACCTGACAGAATGAAGCCTTTTCATTGTCTAACACTGGTCAGAACAGAGACAACTGTGTAAACTTATCAGATGATAGCTGCTCACCTATTTTTCCTAGAATTTTAGATGTTTTCATAATCAAAATCCCTCATTTTTTTTAGTTTGCACATAATATAAAATATCCAGATGGAAAACTAACGTCACACTACATGTTAATCATTATTCAAGAGCTGTATTTCAGCAACCCTTAAGTCACTCGGCAATGTGCCGAGGAGAGCAGATACAGGGGATGAAGAAAGTATTAGATGTTTATATTAATCAACCACATTTAATTTAAAGGCTCACCCATTCCAATGAAAACCAAAGCTTTGAAAATTCAAGAACATATTGTTTAACCCTAAACCACTTTTAATAAACAAGGACTTTCCAGTTACCACAGAAAATCATTTTGCAGAGGCCTATTCTGTGTCCGCTTGTCCTCTCTATAATGCTTTTCTCTTCCTCCTGCCTCCTCTGTCCCACCCCCACTGAAACTGGCCAGTATAAACTATGCAATTAATACGGTTAGTAAACAGAAGAGAGAGACTTTTCAAACAAATTTATTCATAATTCCAATAAAATTCCGCTTACTAAGTACTTAAAATATACTAGCAATGAGCTCATCACTACACACATACCAAAACCCATAGAGAGGAATATATCAAACATATACATATATGTGTAATATACATGTCAATATATTTAATTCAATCTCCTCAAAATAACCAGATACGATGGGTACTAGTTTTAATCCTTTGGTGGAGATGAGGAGACTAAAGGCTTGACAGCTAAACTTAGTTACTCAAGTTACACAACAGCTAGCTCAGCTAGTTTCTGATAAAATACGTTTACAGCTGCATTTCTGCCTGTCAGGTGCTGTGCTTAGGTTCTGAGAGTACATGTAAAAACAGATAGGACCAAGTCTTTTGCCTTCTAAGAGTGCGCAGTGCAGCTGAGGAAACAGTATTGTCTTATTATTTTTTTTATGTTTAATTAAAACCTAGAACAGTGATTCTCAAAGTGTAATTCCTACACTATCAGTATCAACTTCCCCTAGGGACTTGTTAGAAGTGCAAAGTCTCAGGCCCCATCCCATATCCACTGAATCAGAAACTCAGGAATCTATATTTTAACAAGCTCTCCAGATTACTACTTTGGTGCACACTGAAGTTTCAGAACCAATGATCTAAACAGATAGGGGTGTCAGGGAAACACATACTGAATTTGGAGACACTTGACCTGTGTCTGGAAGGATTGATAATTTTTTTTCCAGGCAGAAGGGACAACATTAACAAATACAGAGAGGGAAGAATGTCATAGGTTTGACATTCCTAGAAACTGAAGGTCAGAGGCAGGGGATGATAATAGACAAACTGGGATTGGACTGGGGCCAGAGTCTATGTGTATGCCTTAAATATTTTAAGTCTTATCTCATACAGTACTTAGGATAAGGGCTCTAGTAAATAACTTCCGGGACCCAAGTGAAAAGGACCTGGAATGATATTTCTGTAAAATTTGGGTCTCCTATGGCAACCTAACGGGTTACTGACCATGGCTCCCTGGAGCTTCCTTAGGTAGTACGAGGGAAATACTTTGCTGTCCAATAAGGAAATACAGGGGGAGAGAGAGAATCAGAAAAAGGAAGCCTCAGACTCAGAAGCCTTGAGACAGGTGCTCTGTGGTCCAGCTGGGCTGTGACGAATTTAACTAAAGGTGACTGAGTTGGAGTAAAGAGAGGTTAAGAAGAGGGATGCAAGGATGAGTAAAGGTGTTACTAAAATTCAGGTTAACTTTATTCTAAACAACACACACACAACAACAACATAGAAGAAACTAAGATTAACCACATGTAAATGGCTATTACATAGTCACTATAGATATTCAGTCCACAGAGCAGGAGATAGGACATTTTCTGTACTTCGTCATTATCTAAGATAATGACAGACAGGGTAAAAGGTCAGCTTTTCACACTTCCATTTATTCCTTCCTGTATCTTCATAGAAATCTGTTATTTATAGTTTTGGAGTATAATTTTATAATCATCAAACCCATTTTGTAGAATCAATATCTGAATATCTTACATGCTCATTTTTTTTATCAAGTATGTCAGAAGGACAAAACTTCCTCGCACAAACAGTATAAACATTTTGAACAGTGAAAGATTACATTTAAAGTAAATATTTTCTTTTAATCACTGGGGAATCTGGGTTACAGAATGCGGCTGATTTTAAGAATTGGTGGCACTTTAGCAACCAAAAAATACTTTCAAACTCTGGGGCCTCCGGTGGCTTAGGCACAGCTACACTTCAGCATTCTCTCATTTTAAGCATTCCAAAATATTTTAGTGATTGTCTTGATAGAATTCCAGTAAAAAACAGCTGTCAAAATGTATCATATATTTGCAAACCTCCTACACAGTGCTGTTACTATAATTGGTTGAGGTTTGTTTTTTTTCATTTGACTTTAAAAAGGTTGTGGAAAGCATAATTTAGGTTTGGTCAAACTTTTATTAATGCTCACAGGAGGAATACAGTCCATAATTAGACTTCAGTTTTTAAAGTATTTCATATTTGAAAAGTAAGCAAGCACATAGGTGGCAATTCTTCTTTACAGCTTCATTAATCTGAAAGTCAAACCCTCTTGGACTGTATCATGTACGTGGTATTGCAAATCACCACTTTTTAATCTGTTGTATCTGCTCCATCAAATAACCAAAGTAATTTGGTCAGCAGTGTTTTCATTGGTTTTAATATCTCCTTCCCCACCTCCTTTCCACTCCAAACTATGACTTAATTGCACTCAAGTTATGCTTTTAAACCATGATATTAAAATAGGCTGGAGTACTACAGTTCTTTCTGCAGAAACCATAGGCCACTAAACAGAAGGTCTATTTTACTAGCCATATGTCTATCACGAGTGCCTTAGAATTTGGGGTAAATAGTTTATTGGTTAAATCAGAGCCAAAGACAATAGCAATTCCAAATTGCAAGATTTCTAGAAAATATGTGGAGATCCTTTTGACATTAAAAGAAAAAAATTTGAAACTTATGAGGTTTTTTTTTTTTTTTTTTTTTTTTTTTTTTTTTTTTTTTTTTTTTTTTTTCATTATCCTGTTCTCCTTGGCCCTGAACATTGAGTTTTATTGCCAGATGCAAGAAGAGTACCTTAAAAAATATTATTTTACTGCTCTGAATTATTTTCACTGTGTTTTGAAGTAAGGCACTTTCCTATATTGATGAAACCAATGAT
The DNA here is from genome assembly GCF_000325575.1 of Pteropus alecto. Lineage (NCBI taxonomy): Eukaryota > Metazoa > Chordata > Mammalia > Chiroptera > Pteropodidae > Pteropus > Pteropus alecto. The sequence goes on from NW_006432943.1 coordinate 5,027,842, forward strand.
AGATTCTTCCAATTAAAAAAAAAGTAAAATATTAACTCTAGTAATCACTGGGAAAATTATCAATTCATACGGCTTCAGTAGGCAGTTCTATATGCCTCATAAATCAGAACTTCTATCCTGACCCCTTGTTCTCCATGCAGCCTAATGATTCTTACTATCTACAGGACATTGCTATTTCATTGTTATCCAAAACAAGTTTGTCTACATGAGAGCCCATAATTCCATATTTTTACTATTTTTAGTAAATAAATGTTTAAGGTATTTAATGCATGAGCCCAACGGAGTTGCCAAGGCGATTAGAATATGGATTGAAATTTTGATCACAGAAATGGAGAGGAAATAGTGGATCCTAGAGATGCTCTGCAAGAAGAATTGTAGACTAATGAGTAAGAGAACATCTTAGCTCAAGGACAATGTGCATAAATGGGGTACCATTGGTAGGGGTGGGTAAGTATGATACCATATAGAGATATCCAGGATAGTGTAACCTTATGCTTTTAGCAGGGAAGTTTTAACACATGTAAAAAAAGAATCTTAGGTTAAAACAAAACAAAACAAAAATACAGATGACAAGCAAACACAAAATGCTAAAGCCACTACAACAAGGTAAATATTTAAAAGAGTTTTTGAGATTTTGTTTTTGTTTTTGGTCATTAGCATAATCACACATAGTTTCTCACCAAAAATGATATTGAAATTTTGTAGAATATATCAGCCAACCTGATTCTGTTTAAATATTAAAAAATATATAATTATTTGATACACATGTCTTTTTTATCAATCGCAAAGCATTTACCTTTTCAGCAATATGAAACATGCCATGCAGACAGCAGAGCATAAAGACATTTAAACAGTTATTAAGCTCTTGACTTTATGAACAGGGCAAAGCCTTCTAAATATACTGTTGATACAAAAAAAATAATATGAAAGGATGAGGAAAGACAGGTTATTGAAAGCAAAAAGAATGAACAGGGATGAAATATTAATTATTCAGGAGATTTTGGTCAGCTAAATTTTTTTTGAAAGAGCCTTTAAAATATGCTCTTTGAAGGGTTATTTTTTACTTTCTTACAATTTGCTTCTTTCTCAGTAAGTTATTTAGTAATTAGAAGTGTAGGGATATTGGGCTCATAATTTTCTGTTAGCCTATGTGGAACTTCTCTTTCTGGCTCCAATCCCTGAAGGCTGACCCTGAGAAGTACACTCAAGGCTTCCACTCTGGATGGCTCAGATTGGATCTTGGCAATGGAGATACCAGAGATGTTCCAAATGCCATAATATATGTGAAATTCCTTTGAAAGTCTTTTGTAAAAATATATTGCTTTAAGCCTCATTAATATTTGTTATGGTTTTAAAACAAGACATATTTCAGTATGAAAGTGATAGAGGCAAACATTACATTCTCTAGTTTTATATACATTTATGAAGAAAAATTAGTTGATGAATACATTGTAATTAAGTAATAATGGGTAACTTTTATGAGACAGTTAACTAAAAAGCATTGCCTTGTGGTTAAAAGAGCAGGTTCTGGAATAAGACTGGCTAGGTCCAAAATCTTGTTCCATCATTTAATAGCCATGTGACCTTGGACAAAGTACTTAAATATTCTAAGCCTTAATTTCTTTATCTATAAAATGGAGATAAAAATATACTTTGTGTGGTTAGCCAGTCTCCAGATGGTCTCTGCTTCCTAGTAGTCACATCCTTGTGCAGTCCCCTCCTACACTAAATGGGGCTAACTCGTGTAACTAATACAATGTTAATGTAAGTGACATAGTATCACCTCCATTACTCAGTCATAAAAGATACTGAAGCTTCTGTTGGATCATTCACTCTTCCATCTTGAAAGTGGATCTTCCAGCCCCAGTTAAGCTTTCAGATACCTGCGATCTCAAATGACATTTAACTGAAACTTCATGAGAGATTCTGAGACAGTACAGCTCAGTCAAGCTGTTCACAAATTCCTAACTTACAGAAACTAAGAAATAATAAACATAGGCTTTAGTGTAATTTGTTATGCAGAAATGGATATCTAATACACCTTGCTTAGTAAGATTATAAAATTAAATGAGATAATTATGTGAAGCCGACAGAATAGTATCTAGAATATAATGAATAAACAAAAAGAGTTAGTTATATTTCTGAGCACCGGTATGTTTTAGAAACTGGGATAGAAGATAGATGATAGACAGGCAGGCAGGCAGGCAAGCAGGCAGATAGACAGATAGACAGACAGACAGATATATAGATAGAATGATAATCTTATTTCAACATCATATCTCATATAGTTAGCATTCTTTATGTTTCATGTGTCAGAAGATCCAACTCAAACTGTTTTAAGCTGAACCCATCCCACCTGTCCCCAGATAAGAAATTTGTTGGTTCAAGTAACTAAAAATACAAGGGAAATGAGCTGCTAGATCCAGGGGCTTAACCAGCATTTGCATTATTCTCTCTCTATCCTTGGGCTTTGCTTTCTTTTCATGTTATTTTAGTTCTCAATTGGCCAGGTTACATCACAAGTTTCCTCCTGTGAATACAGAAACTAAAATTGGAGGCCAGGGTAGCTGCCAGAGGAAAATTAAGGTAGTAGGGTCTTGTGATTAGAAGGATAAAATGGATGCTGGGCAAAAAAAAAAAAAAAACATCTCCCATGCCTCATAACAATTATATGAAGTAGTTAATATTGTTATCACATTCCACAGAGGACAATAAAGCACAGAGCTTGAGTGGCTTGCCTAGAATTACATTGCTATACGTGGAAGGGCCAGTCAGATTCCAGAGCCCATGTGCTACACCACCTTATTATATTACCTTTCTAAGTGATCCTATAAATTATTATTTTATTTGGCTCAGCAATTTGAGTTATTAAGACACTACACTACAATTTGGGTTATTAAGATACTCCTTGTCCTATATAATCTGGTCAATTTCTTCAATTATCCTATTTACTCAACTGTGAAACCTAAATGTTTGAGTCAGATAAAATACCTAAAATGGTCTGGATTACAGAAAAATCAATGTATAATATTGTTAACTAAACCTTCCCTTATAGTTACCGGATGAACAATGAATCTTAATAAATCCCCCCTCAGCCTTTATACATTGTTTTATTCTAGTTCCCAGTAGATTAGATCCATGTTATGACAGGCAAGTTTTTTTTTGGCTATCCTTTCTACTCTTTATGAAATCTATTTTTGAAGATTAAATCTCAAAAATAATCTACAATTCTAGACTGTTACACAAAGGTATAGGTGCTTACCTACCCTCTTCATTTAATATATCAATATTGCATTTGTCTCTTTTATTTGAAATTCACTCTTATCACAGGCTCTTTTGAAGTATCACTTTAAAATTGTTAGTAATTATTAAAATCACTCTAAGTTCTTCAAAATCAACTATTAATAAATGAGTTCTGATGATGATAGAATAATTTCCTTCTATGTTACCTTCCCTGAAACAAAGTAAATAGTACGATTTGTCTCTCAAAACAACGTTCTTTAAATTATTCATCAACAATAGCAGATATCTGGGGGCCTCTGAATGTTCCTCTTCCTTTCCCTAATATCTCATACTAGGGTTTCTTGAACTTGATTAAATATAAACTTACCTTAAAGAGAGCCATATGGTGTGATAATGTTATCTAAATATAAAAAGTATGTAATTATGTATGTCATAATTATGTAATACACATTTTATATAATTTTCTTATGGCAGGAGGCCATCATCACAAAGAATCAGCATAAACATGAAAATATATGAGTCTGGGGTTCAATTCATAGGCATAACACATTTGATGAAAAATCAAATTATCAACCCTTTTTTTCTTCAGATTTTTACTTATACCAACTATATGTCTATTTCTACCATAAACATAGACTTCATCTACTTAGTCATCAACTGTGTTATTATTGACAGGCTTACATATTATTTTTGTATATGTCTCTTTTCCAGATTCAATTGTGTAGGCATATAGACTCCACTATTGAATTTCCTTTAGCATAAGTCACTAGCAATGATTATATGCATTTGATCAAAGACAAACATTTTTTCTAACCAAAATTTTGTAGCAATAGATATGAAGGAGATTATTGATTTTACAAGAACTATGAGGCCAGTAAGAATTATTTGCTTGTTTCTAAGGCTACCTAGAACTTACACACTGAGTGCATCATATAATTTCTATACTCCATGCTGTGGCGTTGTAAACATTTCAGTTATTTATTCAACAAAAATGTCTGGGTGGGACACATATGTAGTATGCTGCGCTAATTGCTATGAGAATAGAAGGAATTACTTTGCCTAAGATTATATAGTGGTAAAGATGGGTTTCTGAGTAAGTGGCACTGCCATTCAAGAGCTTACAATGGCATAAAGAGACCACGAGCAGGAATAAATCCCAACAAAAGGTGATATTTAAAATGCCAAAATGATGTACTGGTGTGGGCAACAGTAGCCAAAGAATGCTGGTAAAGAAAACAAGGGGTGAGGATGGAGTGAGAGAAGGAGGAAGTTTCTTAGAAAACCATTTAGAGTCTGTTCAAAGAATGAATGGAAATTGTAAATGCAGAGGGCAGGGGGGAGAACATACCAAGTAAAAATGAAAAGTATGAATCAAAGTAAAAAATTAATAACCACGGCAACAAAAGTGGGGATGTGAGGAGGAGGAGGAGGAGAGGTGGAGAGGGGTGGAACAAGTTAAAGAAATAAGGTGCAAGTGGAGTAAATACAAGATGTTTTCAAGCTTGGTTCCACAGAGCCTGAAGTTCTGAGTCAATGGCACTCTGGAGACTTTTTTTTAAATACTTCTTACGTACTGTACCTTTGTATATGTTTTCTTCACATAAGAATACTACTGCTTTATACATAAACATGGAATACATACATAACTAAATAAAAGCCAAAAGCCAAAGATTGAGAAGAAGACACTATAATGCTGAGTAGGGGAGTCACAAGGTGGAGATTTAGGAAATGGTATGCCAGGTGGATGAAAAGAATAAATGTGTCATTAGGGGTTTGAGAGTGTAAACAGGGCTGTCGAGGCTAGAGGAGGATAAAAAGGCCACAGTCTGTTCTAGTATTCATATGAACGGTGTCTGAATATCTGAATCCAGGAGTGTGATAACAGATCTGGACCTACCTTTGGTGAAATGGAGAAGGGATAATAGATTCAAGGAGAAGAGAAGGCAAATAACTCTCATTCTTTCTCCTCTAGCACTGTGCTGGACAGTGATTTGCCTGGTTTCATTTAATCCTACTCCAGTAAAGCAGGATACATAACTAGCTAGGTGCTGGCCAGGTTGTGACCTGAACTTAGAATCACAAAAAATAGCTTCTCTGTGGCAGAACTAGATAACATATTGAATAGAGATGTTGATTCAAAAATTCTCATTTAGTGCTCATTGAGAAAATATGGAAGTGCTGCAAAATGAAGTAATTTGTGAGGGTATATTATGGAAAGATTAAGAGCACAGATATTGAAATCAGAATGCCTAGCTCAAGTTTCAGCTTTGCCCCTGGTTTGCTATGTGACACAGGGGTGACGTACTTAACCCCTATGTGCCTCAATTTTTTCATCTTTAAAATGGAGATACTAAATCGTACCTACTTTCCAAGCTTTTTTTTGAGTATTGAGTTAATATATGTAAGATGCTTAGAACACTGCTGAGTATATATTAAATATTATGTGTTAGCTATTATTTTTATAATTATACAGTTAAGATATAGTATCTGTACAAAACTAAACAAGTAAAAATGGGTAGGTTAACCTACAGCTGTGGAAAAATTACATTGAATTAAATATACATGCACAAATAAATGCAGGTAAATCTGAATAACACTGATGGGTTGGATCAATGTCAGTATACTGGCTGTGAAATTGTACTATAGCTTGTAAGATGTTAGTATTGGGGAAAACTGTAAAGGATATCATTTCTTACAACTGTATATGAAACTACAATTATCTTGAAATAAAAAAGCATAATTTTAAAAAGGTGTGGGTTGTTCTCTATCCCTTTATACATCTGGGGAACAAATAGCTGTGTGGCAGTTCACTGGTTTATATGAAGGGGAGGATTTTATGTTATATGGAGAGAAGAATCATGTATTAAGGGCTTGAAAGCAGTTTGCACAAGCAGTGTGTGAAGGAAGCCATAGAAAACCAATGAGAGGAGAAGGTAGTAATAAATCAGTAATTTTCTATAAAAAAAAATAATAATCTTAACAGGCAGTAGAGGCTGGAAAATGAAGGAAAGATTCCAAAATCCCCAAGGCTGTCACAAGATCTTGCTTAATTTGTTCACTGCACAATAACGCCCAGTTGAGGGATCAGCAAAGGCTGGAACCCAAATCCTAAACAAGTTGACTCCACTCGTAGAAAAGACCTTTTTTTCCAATTCAGACCAGGGTGCTCTAAGGGCTGGTACAGACACACGGTAGGACTTGCTCCCCTTCAAACTGGTGTACAAAGCACAGTCTGTGTGACTGGTTTCTAAATAACTGTTGCACTTCAGCTAGGACATTTTGAACCAGTTTCAATAGCACAAATTAGAAAGAAGAAATTTAAAAAGAATGATCCTGAACCTATATAAAGGGCCTAAAATTTTGGAATCTAGAATTGTTTTGACTTTTCAAGTTTCTGATAAATACCTGGGACTTAAGTATAATGAAATAATTCCACAGATATGTCTTTTATTTTTGTATGAATTGTAAGCTCATTTTGTTCAACTCAAATAACTAAAAGAAAATTTTTCTTTTTAAAATATTGTCTTTTTTATTATAGATAGGTTCTGAAACACAAATATAAAGGTAATAGTATAATGGATTTCCTTTATTCATCAATCAGCTTCAAAAAATTGTCAACATGGTAAATATTATCTCATTTATCCATTTAGCCATACCTCCACTGAATTGTATTAAAAAGAATCATAAATATATTATTATCTGTGTATAGTTCAGCATATGCCTCTAAGAGTTAAGAGCTTTAAAAAATTTTAGGATTATCACACCTAAAATTTTCCAGTTGTTTCATAAATGTCTTTTTTCGAGTTTATCGAAATCAAGAAACAAGCAAGGTTCTAACGCTGCATTTGGTTATTACGTCTTTCAAGATAATTCCTTCTTCTCCTCTCTTCCCCTACTCCTCCTTTTTTCTTTTGTCTGATGAAGAAACTAGGTCATATGCCATTCAAAATTGTGACATTCTGGATTTGGCTGATTTTATACCTGATGACATCTAGAGAACACGTTGCTTTTTATTCTTGTGTTTTCTGTAGTTATATTTAGAACTTTGGTTTCCATAGTTTATATGGAATATAAAATAGCTGTGTCTTACTGGAGCTTCACTGAGAGAAATATATCTTTTCTTTTTTTCTTTTTGTTGGGTTGTTTTTATAATTTTTCTCTTTGTCAGGTTTTCAGAAGATTTATGGGATACATAGGTATGGCTTCTTTTCATTAATTCTTTTTGGGATCAAGAGGGTTTCATTAATTTGAGAAACCCTTCAAAAAAATGTTTTTTATTTTTTTAACTTTCAACTAGTATCTTTTCAAATTTAGTTTCTACCCTACTATCTCTCCCTTCTATATTAGAACCCCTGTGACAGTTATATTAGCCCTTTTCATTGGGCCCAGATCTTTTAAATTCTTGTATGCATTTTTCGTCCTACTTTTCTTTTGGTGCTTTACTCTAGTTTTCATGTTAAACATGTATATTGTGTTCCTAATTTCATTAATTGTATTTTTTCAATTTAAAGAATTTTAATTTCTCCATACATTATGGCTCTCTGGTGAGTTATCAATATTGTTATCTATTTTCCTGAATATATTTATCAGTTATTTTAAAGTCTATACCTGATAACTTCAATATCTTGATGACTTTAGGTTCTCTATTATTTGCCTTTTCTCTCTTGTTTTTTTTTTTTTTTTTGGTCATTTGTCCCTGTTATTGATTAAATGTCAGGCATTGAGTATTAAAAATTGTAGAAGTTATGAATTAAGTTATGTTCATCCAGAGAGGGTTTACTTTTCTTCAAGTTGTCAGTAAGAATTGGTATAAATCAAGGACCTTGATCCAACCAAGGAATGAGATGGATCATGGCTGGCATTTGACTTTGTGGAGACTGGTCTATTTTGACTTGCTCTTATCACAGAGCATAGTCTTTCAGATGTCTCAGATGAAACACTGGTGCGTTCTCTAGGACCCTTTCTCACTGGCAACGGTAAAATCCAAGTGACTATGCTTATTCTGTGTCATCCCAGATGGGATTTTAGGGAGAAAGAAAGGTAGAAATTGTAATACATGTTGTACCTGGCTTTTCAATTACTTGATCTGTTTGAAAATGGAATCAGCTACTTCTGCAATGGTTCTTAATTCTTTTGAGGACACTGTCACTTCGGGGGAACTTAATTAGAACGGGTAAACTAATCCACATGTCCAGAAATTTGCATATAATCTCAAGGCATTTTCTGATCCCTGACACTCATTTTGACACTCTGATAGCATCTACGACCCTGAGTTAAGAACCCAGGAGAGACTGACAATTTTCCATTTCTAGAAACATTCAAATAAGGCTGAGCAACCAGTGTGGCCTGACATTGTAGAGAAAATGAAAGCATAGATTGATGAACTTCTGGCGATGTTCCTAAAATAACTGTGAAAATTGCCAAATTAACATGATATATCTGTACATTCCCTCTCTTGATCACCTGTACAAGAATATCCTTATATCTTAAAAAGCTATAAAAAACCTCTATTACCTTGAAGCATTTCATCCATTGCACCTTTTAAATTATTTCCATGGTGTTAGAGTTGGCAAGGGAGTGCTTTGAACCTGGTGGCAACCATCTCCATCCAGGAGGAAAAAAGGAGAAAAAGAGATGCAACTGGAGCCAGAACCACCATCTACTCTACAAGACAATTTCTTTTATAAAATGCCAATATCCTCAAATGGCATCAAATTGTCATATTTATTTTGTTGACTCAGTTGGTTCCTAAACTGGAATTCAAATCACTTACTGGAATATTTCAATGTGTTAAAAATAATATCGAAGCAAACAAAGACTCATGCCTTTCGCACTTCATACAACCATTTTGTTTATGAATTTGCATCCCAGACAAACTTGTTTTATTTGGATGGCCAGTGTTTCAAAAATATTCTCCAAAGTTCTCATAAGCACCAAATTTTAAACTGTTGTACAAACATATTTGAACTGATTCCCCACCCCCACACATTTTTAGTGTTCTGGAGCTTCTTTTAGTTAATTTTCAAATTTTTTCTTGTTTTGCAGTGTAGTCTTAGGCAAAGAATGCTTGTTCGGAATTTGGAAGACTGTGTTCTGATTTAATTAACTAGATAATCTAAAAATCCATCAACTAAAGAGAGCCAAAAAACAAGGAAATAAATATGGTATATTAAAGATGGAAGAGACCTAGTCATTAATTAGTGAATACAACTAATGAATACATAAAATTGAATATCTATTATTTTTATTATTTAATTTTATATCATTTATTGTTTATGATTATTAAGTTACTTCATGCTCATTAAAAAAACCTGAATGTACAGAGATGTATATGAAAAACATTTAAGAATCTGTAATTCTACCACCCTGAATAGTAAAATTATGTTAAAATACTTTCCTGTCTTCTTTTGTACCTTATAAATATATCTTCATATTACATTTTCATTTTAATTAGATGCATGTTTATATAGTTTTACATATAGGAGATATATTTATTTATTGATATTTATATATTTATAGATAGGTTTATATTTGTTTTCCACTGAATAATATCCTCATGCCAATACCCTGAAAACAGTTTTAAATAGCTACAACGTAGTTCACCAAATGAAAACATTTTTTAATGAGTCTTTTCTCCGGACATTTAATTTATTCCAATTTTTATAAGTAGGACTATGATGAATATCTTTGTCCATAAATATTTAGAAACAAAACCACTAGATCAAAGAATGTGAATAGTATAAGCTAGTTGACACATATCACCAAATCACCTGCCAGAGAGTCTGCCTGTTTTCAGGGGCATCAGCCATGTATGTGAGTGCCCATTTCACATCACTAATTTTGCCAACACTGTTATTAAACAATTGCTAAATTGAAATGTGAAAATTATGTAGTTATCTTAATGTATGTATTTATTTAATTGAAGGTGAGTTTGAAAATTTTTTCTCATATTTATCGGCCATTTGTAATTCTTTTGTGAATTGGTTAAGATCCTTGTCTGAAGAAATGTTTTGTTAAAGAGAAAATAAACTTTAACTAAGTATACATATATATGTATATATTTATGTTAGTAGAGAAAACACTGTCAAAGGATATATGCCATTGGAAGAGGGTGTTTGGAAGTGCACAAAGATTATTTACTTTTTATATGTAACTTTGCTTTGTTTAAATTGGTATTACTTTTGTTTTTAAAAATATAAGTATTACTACACTTCCTCTAAAAAGGTATTTGTATGTATAAAATTTTGGTGACCCTAAAAAGAATTTCTGTACTTGGAAATTAATTATAGCTATGTGAATTTTTAAAATTAATATTAAATTTAATAAAGTTACAAATTCACAGATCCATTTTAAGGTTTTAAGTTCAAATTTTAAGTTGTTTTATATTTTTCATTATTCTATTTATAAATTGAGTAAATTTTAACTATCTCTCAAGAGAACTTTTGATTAATGTATAATCAATCTAATATAAACAAACTGAAATCTCTTAATCGCTACCATTTACAAATTTAGTAAATTAAATTCTTGGAAACCCTTTCAACTACAACTCATGTATAACTTTATTGCATTAACTTTCTTTTGAAGTAATTTAATTACTCTAAGTTAGCAATTTACTTGATTACTTAAATAACGTTAGTAACCCTGATATATTAAACTCTGAAATATAGCGACACCTGACTCATTAATAACATGAAAAATTATTTTATAACTTTTGACCTACAAATTTCAAGTCCTAAAAAAGTACTCATAAACACATTAATTGGAATTTAAGGTTAACCTCTAAATACTCTATTATTCCCACTTCTCTTATTAAAATATTTAAAATATCAAATAAAACTGATTAATGAAAGTATTACCAACAAAACCCCTCCATTTCTAGATTTGACAAAAACATAGTAAGGCTGTGATAATAATTTATATTTTACCATCTATAGTTGCTATTTAATACTTCCACAGTTTTAAAGAATATTATCCACCAAGGAAAAAAGAAAATTGGAATCATCATTTCTACAGAATGAAAGATAAAATACAGGCTGCAGACATCTAGATGGATTTTTCCCTTCCCGCTGAGAAACAAATTGGGCCACTTTTTCTAGTCACTATAATCATGGACTCAAGTCCATACCTTTCAAATGGAGTTGGCTAATAGCACTAGGGCTCTCAACTCAAGAAACTTCAGCAGAGATTATCTTCCATTTCGTTTGAATCAACAGTCTCATACCTACTTTACCACTTACTAGGATTCAATGAAATCTATTTCCTGCTTCATACTATTCTGAATTTGTTTCATATCTTATAGTATAGTCAGGCCACAATTCTTAAGGATATTTAAATGATTTCTGATTATATTCCTTATAGCTATCAGACCTATACTGATTCTGTGGTTACCTCATTAAAGTCATATTAATGATAATTATTAAAAAAAAAAAAACTAGTGCAAATTAGGAAAGTGTGCTTCCTCAAGTGGTTATAAACAGATATCAATCTAATTATATGTGAGATTTTAGTTTAACAATTTACATAGAGTCATCTTATTTAGCACAGGGGATGAATTCCTTGAAATTGAAGTATTATCTAAATCTGAGCTAAATGAAATAATAGTACCTGTTTCCCATGCAATTGTGTTCCTATGTCCTTATATGATATCCTTTTTTTTTCATATCCCCTGAAGCAATCAGATAACTGCACCATACTTTTCTCTGGCAACTCTTGACACATTTTTATCACTTTTCTTCAGACTGCGTTGATGTTTATAATGTACTCCATGAAGCAAAGAATTTCCAATAATTTCTTATTGACCACTGATCTTCACCATGTGTTTATTTGGTTTGTATCTTAAAGACAATTTTCTGCCTCAAGCCAGTAAAACTTCAGATTTTCATGCCCTGTGTGATTCTTCTGCACTATTATTTACCTGTTTTTGATCAGCCAGAAATGATAGGTCCAAACTGATCATAACGACCTGAAGTACTGGCCAATGAAGTCAGGGCAGCAATTCCAAAACAGGTAGCAGTCAAGCTAATTGTCCTACAATCTCCATTTTTATCTTTTTTTTCTGTAGTAATAAAAATTTTGATTGGATTCATCATTGTTCAGCAAACGCTGTTTCTTAAAGTCCATTGCAGTTAGGAATGACCATTTGACTAGGCTCTATTAAAAATGAGATGTGAGGAAAAGCAAGTTTTAGCTACTCTGCTAAATAGAAATGTCATGCCCTCTCTGTTCTTCCCCTTGTCCATGTTAGCTGGAATTATGGCAGTGGCTGGAGGAGCCACCATAGAGTACATGATAGAAGATGCATTTAGCATGGCTGAGCAACAAAATAGATGAATCTTGGGTCCCTAGCACCATGGGGACATATCAGACCTAGATGCTTATAACTACCTGTGAACTTAAGGGAGATTTTGAAAAAGTGTGTCTTGTACCTGACCACTTATTACTAGTCCAACAGATTTCTAACAACAATATAAGCTGAGAAGATGCACAGTAATGTGCCAATCTAGTTTTCATTGGTGGAAACATATGATAGATTTTATTCATTGAATTGATTGTGTTAGTTATATTAACTGTACCAATTCAAAATTATTGTAATTGTGATTTCACTCATATATGGGATATAAAACTGAAAGCAACAAATGAATGAGACAACCCAAAACTCATAGACACAGACAATAGTTTAGTGGTTAGCAGAGGGAAAGGTGGCCCAGGAGAGATAGATAAGGGTAAAAGGGGTCAAATATATGATAATGTAAGGAGATTTGATTTTGGGTGGTGAACACACAATGCAATCTGCAGATGATGTATTATAGAATTGTACACTTAAAACCTACATAATTTTATTAACCAGACACCCCAACAAATTTAATAAAAATATTGTAATTAATATTTACATGTGTAAAATGTTTCTGCAGCAAATCCTATATTTTTTTCTTTTTTTTAAATGCCCGTTTGTTTTCATACTATATATACATTTTTTTTTTAACATTTAGTGATTTATTTTCCCTTTCCCCCCTTCCTGCTCTCTTGTGGTAACCACTAGTCCATTGTCCTTGTCCATGAGTCTCTGTTTATTTGTCCTGTTCACTTGTTGCTTTTTGGTTTATATCCCACATATAAATGATATCATGTGATTTTCAACTTTTTCTGTCTGGCTTATTTCGCTTGGCATAATTATCTCGAGGTCCATCCATGTTGTCGCAAATGGCAGCATTTCATCTCTTCTTATGGCTGAGTAATATTCCATTGTATATATGTACCACAACTTCTATAGCCAATCATCAATCTTAGGATACTTCCGTTGCTTCCCAG
>NW_006432943.1:5042604-5104088 GCF_000325575.1 Pteropus alecto
TAGTGACAGGTCAACTTCTTCATTTCTTATATGGATGCCTTTTATATCTTTCTCTTGCCTGATTGCACCTGCTAGGACCTCCAATGTTATATTGAATAATAGTAATGATAATAGACATCTTTGCCTTGTTCCTGATCTTAGAGGGAAGGTTTTAGTTTTTCACTATTAAGTATAATGTTGGCTGAGGATTTGTCCTGTATGATCTTTATTATTGTTAAGGTATTTTCTTTCTGTACTGATTTTGTTAAGTGTTTTAATCATAAATGGATGCTGTATCTTGTCGAAGGCATTTTCTACATCTATTGATATGATCTTATGATTCTTATTTTTTATATGTATATGTTGTATATCACATTAATCTATTTGCATATGTTGAACCATCCCTGTATCCCAGGGATGAAGCTCACTTGATTATGGTTTATAATATTTTTAATATGTTGCTGTATTAGGTTTGCTAGTACCTTATTTAGGATTTTAACTTGTGTTCATGAGAGATATTGGTGTGTGGTGTGTAGTTTTTTTGTATGTGTTATCTTTATCAGGTTTTGGTAGCAGGGTAATATTGGCCTCATAAAATGATTTGGGAAGTATTGCCTCCTCTTAGATTTTTTGGAAGACTTTGAGGAGAATAGGTATTAAATCTTCTTTGAATGTTTGGTAGAATTCACTGTTGAAGCCATCTGGTCCTGGACTTTTACTTTTTGGTAGGTTTTTGATGATTGTTTCAATTTCCATACTGCTGATCAGTCTATTTAGATTCAGTCTAGGAAGGTTGTATTTTTCTAAGTACTGGTCCATTTCTTCTAGGTTATTAAATTTGGAGTTATATATTTTTTCATAGTATTCTTGTATGATCCTTTGTATTTCTGCAGTGTCTGTCGTAATTTCCCTTTTTTCATCTCTTTTGTTTATTTGTGTCCTTTCTCTTTTCTCTTTAGTGAGTCTAGCCAGGGGTTTGTCAATTTTATTAACCTTCCCAAAGAACCAGCTCTTTGTTGCATGTATTTTTTTCTATTTTTTTTTGTTTGTTTATTTTCAATTTCATTTATTTCTGCTCTAATTTTTATGATTTCTTTCCTTCTACTGACTTTAAGCTTCATTTATTCTTCCTTTTCTAGTTTTTAAGATGAAGTGTTAGGTTGTTTATTTGGGCTCGTTCTTGTTTTTGGAGGTAGGCCTGTAATGATATGAACTTTCCTCTTATAACTGTTTTTGCCATGTCCCAAAAGTTTTGATATGTTGTACTATCATTATCATTTGTTTCTATGTATCTCTTGATCTCTCTTTTTATTTCTTCTCTGACTGAGTTATTCTTCAGTAGTATGTTGTTTAATCTTCATTTATTTGTGGTTCTTTCTGCTTGATCTGTAGTTTCAAAGCATTATAATCGGAGAATATGGTTGGTATGATTTCAACCCTCTTATATTTGTTGACTAGCTCTGTGTCCCAGTATGTGGTCAATCCTTGAGAATGTTCTATGTGCATTAGAGAAGAATGTATAAACCGATGTTTTGGGATGGAAGGCTCTGTAAATGTCGATTATGTCCATTTGGTCTAATGTGTCATTTAAAGAGGTTATTTCTTTATTGATTTTCTGTTTGGATGACCTGTCCATATCTCACAGTGGGGCATTTAGGTCCTCTATTATTATAGTGTTTTGGTCTGTTTCTCCCTTTAGTTTTGTTAGCAATTTATTTACATATTTTGGGGCTCCCTGATTAAGAGCATAGATATTAATGTGTTATGTCTTCTTGATGCATGATTCCCTTTATCATTATGAAGTGTTCCTCAGTATCCTTCTTTACCTTTTTGACTTTGAAGTCTATTTTTTCCGACATTCGTAATGCTACTCTCACTTTTCTCTGAATAACATTTGCTTGAAACATCATTTTCACTTTGAGTCTATATTTGTCTTTTGAGCTGAGATGTGTCACCTGGAGGCAGCATATAGTTGGGTTTTGTTTTTTGATCCAGTCTGCAACTCTATGCCTTATTATTGGTGTGTTCAGTCCATTTACATTTAGGGTGATTATTGAACTATGAGGTCTTCTTATAGCCATTTTATCTTTTGCTTTCTGGTAGCTTGGTATTTCCATTGCTTCCTTGTCCTTGTGTTTGTTTTCTTTATTTTGGTTGGCTTTTGTGTTTTTTTCCTTTGGTCCTTCTTGTTTTATGCTATATACTTTCATTCTAAATCTTTGGCCTATGGTTACCATTACAAATATGAAAAGGATAGTTGTAATATACAGTCGTCCCTTTTCTTCTGTGTATGCCTTATCTCCATTCCCCTTTGGGAATTTGGATCTTTCAATCTTCCCCTTTTCAGTCATTGTTATCTCAGTTTGTCCCTGTGTATACTGAATATTCCTTACTATCTTGCTACAGCAATTCTCTTATTATTTAAGCTTATAATGCCCTGTTCATAGTAAGAGTTGCACTCCTCTGCTTTTATCAGACTGATAGTCACCTTACTCCTAATTATGCATATTTTTTTTTTGTCATTTTGTTTTAGGTGAGCTGACCTCTTTCAGTATTTTCTGTAGTGCAGGCCTCATAGTGGAGAATTCTCTCAATTTTTGTATGTCTGGAAAGGTCTTTATTTCTCCTTCAGATCTAAAGGAGAGCTTAGCCGGATATATTATTCTTGGCTGGTAGTTCCTTTCATTTAATTGTATGAATATTTGATTCCACTCTTTTCTGGCTTATAAGGTTTGTGCTGAGAAGTCTGACGATAATCTAATGGGTTTTCCTTTATAGGTTATCATCTTCTTTTCCCTGGCTGCTCTGAGAATTCTTTGTCACTGATTTTTGATAATTTTAATACAATGTGTCTTGGTGAAGCCGTTTCGGGTTGAGATAATTGGGTGTTCTATTGACTTCTTGAATTCCAAGCTCCAGCTCTTTCCTTAGATTTGGGAAATCCTTGTCAACTATTTGGCTGAAAATGCTTTCTAGTCACTGCTCCTTTTCCTCCCTTCGATAATGCCCATTATTCTTATGTTTACTCTCCTGATGGTATCAGCTATTTCTTGTATTTCTCTTTCATTATTTTTCATTCTTCGGTTTCTCTCTTCTTCCGATTTATTTCTAGATTTCTGTCTTCGATATCACTGATCCTTTCCTCCATTTGGTCAACTCTATTTCCCAAGCTTGTTATTTCATTTTTCAACTCTTGCAGTATGTTCTTTATCTCCAGAAGGTCTTTTTGGTTCTTTTTGAGGGTTTTCATCTCCTTGCTAAGGAACTCATTCTGTTCATCTAGTTGTTTTTTTTAATTCCTGAAATTGCTGATGTGATTCATTTAGAATCTCACTAATTTTTTTCAGAATTACCATCCTGAATTCTCTGTCATTTAAGTCGCATATTTCTATGTCTATAAGCATATTTTCTGGAGATTTTTCTCTTTCTTTCTGAGATGCCTTGTCACCTTGGTTGTTCATGGTGTTTAATGGACTATTTCTCCACCTGGTCATTAATGGAAGTGTGTTCTGCTTTTTTTTTTCTAGAAAGAAGATTTATTATATAATGGTCCCTACCCTACCCTATTGCAAATAAGGTGTTTTTCTTTTGGTTTCCAGTATGTGGTGTCTAAGCCTCTTGGATCTCTGCTTTATATAAAGTGCTAATAATGTCTTTTTTTCCCTTATAGATGTTTAATCATGCTCGCTACCCTCAATCTCAGTTCTTGTCACTGTCAGCGACAGTTTCGGTAGTGTTTGCTCAGATTCCCCTGGGGCTCCGTGGCTTTCTGTCTCAGAGGGTATGGGGGAGGGGCCCTCTGGAATGGGGTTTGGAGGCTGTGGCTCAAACTCAGTTTTGCAACCACGGCTGGTAAAAATCAACTGTTGTTTCTCTGCCATCCCCACTTTTCTGCCATCTCTGTTTCTCTGCTTTCTGCCCTAATGACTGGGCACTGTCACTGGCCACAATGAGCTCACAGCACTCCCAGACAGGGCTGTTCAGGGAACCTGGTGCTCCTTCTCCCCTTCCCCTCCTCCCTCAGGGAGCTTGGCTGCGAGAGGCAGCTTCTTTATTTCTCCCAGTCCACAGCCCGACACCTGGGATTCTGAACTGTGGTAGCTCTTATACACAGATCCCATGCTCAGACGTGTTGGTGTGCAATTTGGGTGTTCTTTGTTGAGTTTTACGTGTTCAGCTTATTGTTTCAAGGGGAGCGATCTGGGAATGTCTCTCACGCCACCAAGTTTAATCCAATCTCGCAAATGCTTGTATTTCTGAACAAACACGAACTTATCTCTTTATTGGTGGGAGGTAAATAAATTTGGTCTGTGCCTGATACTTTGAAAAAGTTATCCTGAGTTTAGCCTATTAAATTAAGAAATGTGCTTCTAAACAACGTAGGAGATGGCAGTATAGCATAATATTAAGGGAAGGAGCTTTAAAGTAAAAGAGATCTCAATTTGGATTATAGCTATGCCATCATGGTAGGCAGAATTCTAAATAAAACACATGATTCCTACTCCCTGGTATGCATACCTATTATTATTGACTCCTTTTGAATATGGACAGAACCTGAGAATATAATCAAATATCACTCATAATCAGTTATTAATCAGTTGACTTTGAGTTAATCAAAAGGTAGAAAATCCAAGTAGGCCTGACCTGACTAGCTGAGCCCTTAAAAAGTGGCCAGACCATTCCCCAAATCAAGAAAGACTGGAAGTATGACAGGACCTATGGAGGTGTGACATGTGACAAGGACCTGAGAGCAGCCTCTAGGAGCTGACAGTGCTCACAGTGGATAAAAAAAGAGGCCACATAATAAACCTGAAAAGCTCAAGGGAAGCCAGCATGGTGGGCCTTACAAACTTAGGGACTGAAAATAACCACATAGGATGGTCTGAACAGAAGTTCCTAACTAAAAGGAGGTTATAGTGCATGGTCATGTTGAAGACCTGTAGTTTCCTTGACAAAAGTCAATCTTTCCTTAAAGTGAACCTGTGCATTATCTTTTTGCATCTATGATAACATGCCTTTGAAATGTCAGAGTAATGCAGACCTCTCAGGGCACAACCCACTGCACAAGAGCAAGAGACCACAGAACCCCATTGTTTCCTTGTTCCCCACATATCATCTCTATGTGCTGTAAATGTTAGTCATTAAGTATTCTGTACCCACCAGTGTAAAAGAAATGTGTATTGTTTGTTTGCTTTTTATCTAATCCCAGAGATTTCCCTGCTATGCTTTCTCTCACCCCCTTAATCTGCCACCAATGAATTTCATGTAACCCTCCTAAATCTCCTCTTTGTTTTCTAATGTGTAAAATAAGCAGCAAAATTGCCATTCTCTAGAGCATTTTCTCATTCCGTTCAGATTTTGCTTCCCAGCAACTGTCTTCAGTTAAGTTCAAATAAACTTATAAAAATTCTCCACAGTTTGGCTGTTTCTTACCTTGACAACCCCAACTTGACAGATGGCAAGACAACAGGGATACTACTCCCCAACCAAAAGAAATGAAGACTGCAAACAACCTAAGGGAGGTTGGAAGCAGAAACTTCTTTAGTTGAGCCTCCACAAGAAGAGGCATCTGGCTGACACTTTGATTCAAAGAAATGTGGTTTTGAAAGAAAAGATAGAATAAACTTTAAATATGTATACATATATTGTTATACATTTATATTAACAGATAAAAATGTGCTTAAGTATACACATGTATGTATTTGGAGGGAATGTTTGGAAGAGCAGAAATACCAAATACTTTTTACATGTACTTAGTTCTGTTCTTAAAAGTAGAAAGAGAGATCTTTGTAATGGCAGAATGCTTAGCAAAACTGTCTTCTTCTGCGGTTATGTGGAAAGCTGAGCTTTTAATTGATAAACTTGGATATATAGTTGGAGAGAGTTCCAAGCAAAGCACTGGAGGTTCTGCCTGGGTTCTTGCTGCTTATAATAAAACGTCAAAGAATTCAGTCACGTGAAGGCTATTTCAAGAGATTAAAAGTAGCTTCACAGATCTCAACCAAACCAGAGGACATCTAAGAAGAGGAACCAAAGAGAAGGAAGGGGTTATTTCAATAAGATTTGTGGATATGGCTCTTATCTAATGGAGTGAATGCCATGGAAACTTATGGAAGGCCCACAAAGTTGCATGGTTGGCCTGAAAAGGACAGAAGAAATAAAAATAAAAGGAAGTTGTCAGACACTACCCTTTCCCCCCCCAAAATTTCTAATGGCAGGAAGCAGGATGATGAACTACTCAATTGCAAACATGTGCTACTTTTCATAAAAAAGAAGGATGACTCAAAGAGTGAAACCAAGTACCCAGAGGACAGAACTAAGAGCCATGAAGAATTATTTGGTCTCTACAAACTAATCAAGAAAGTCCCATTTGCCAGCTAGATTAGGAAACTGCTTTGGACAAGTCACTTCTTTTTACCTTCCATTTCCCTTTTTGAACCAGAATGTTTATAGTTATAATCCTATGCCTGTCTTACCATGTATTGAGGGCAGATATCTTGTCTCTTTACTTTTACAGGTCTACAGATGGAGAGGAATTTTGTCCCGGGAGTTGTATTTATGGATTATAGTAGGAGTCTCATCTGTACTTCATTAAGATGATTTAGATGATGAGATTTTTTATTTTAAGGTGATTTAGATGCATTTTGGGCTTGATCTGATGAAATTATGACATTTATATTTTGATGATGACATTTTGGACTACAGCTAATACTGTAATGGAATGAGTCTTTTGGGAACCTTAAAAAAGGAGTGAGTGTATTTTGCATGGTAAGCAGAATTCTGAGAGGGCGTCCAAGATTTCTGCCCCCTGGTGTATGCACACTGTATAGTCCCTTCCCTTCAAATGTGGATGGTGCCTATGAATACGATGCGATAGTCACTCATTTTTAGGTTAAGCTTTATGCCAAATGGTGATGGGATTGTCACTTAGTGATTACCTTACTTATATAAGACTGCATCATAGTAGTTTGTATTTAGTAGAGGTATTTAAAAGTTAGAGGGATCAGCTTCTGCTGGCTTAGTAGAAAGCGAACACCCACACTGTGAACTGCCTATGGTAGTCAATTAGCAAGGGTCTGTGGACAGCCTCTAGGTGCTAAGAGTAGTACCCAGCCAACAGCTAGCAATTACCTTAGTCATAGCCATGAAGAAATGAATCATGCTAATGACAAATGAGCTTGGAAGAGGTCCCCAAGCTTCAGATAAGAATCACAGTTTTGGTTAAAACTTTGATTTCAGCTTGGTGAGAGCCGGGGCAGGGGACAGAGATAACTTGTACCTGTACTTCTGACCTACAGGACTGTGAGATAATAAATGGAAATTGTTTTAAGCTACTAAGTGTATGGTAAATTGTTACATGGCAATATAAATCTGATATAGCCAGTAATGAGCTATTTCGCCTTTAGTAAAAGTTCTGTTAACAGACTCACTCAGCCTCAGTTTCTGCACCACTAAAATAGGATCATAATATCTATGTTTTATGTGTATTAACCATAATATCTAGTATATTGAGCCATACTGTATTGAATGAAATAATTCTTATTAAGCCAAAGTAAACTGGTCAGGCATCTAGTAAACACTTCAAAACATTGGCAATAATCAAAGACTAGTTTTATTATCATTTATGAGGTCTTTGCAGCTAATGAAACACTTTAACAATATTTCCATATAGCTTTCTCTCGCGCACACACACACACACACACATGCACATGCATATACACAGGTAGACGGAGTACAGGGGGTCAAATATGTGGTGACAGAAAGAAATCTAAAAAACAAAAACATGTATATATCATTATTTTCGAAAAAATTATTAAAACCTTAATTTTTTGTTTCAACTGACTATATTGATATCTATCAAAAATTTAACCTAAGGTAATATAATCTGTTCTGCTCACTTATTTATTTTCCACCTTTGCAAAGCAATGCTACACATCATAGAAATTCAAATGTCTCTTTCTTCCTAAAGCTTTACTTGAATTCTTTCAGATAGCATTAATCAGTCATCCCCTGAAGGACCACAATACATGCTATTTGAGTTCTATTTAAGGCATATTTCATTCTCCTCTGTATCTGGCTGTTTGCATGCGTGTTTTCTGCTTAAATGACAGGCTGTTTTAAGTCAGATTTATTTTTCTTGGTATCTATATCTTGGACCCTTGACCCAAAAATCTAACAAAGTGCCTAGTATACAGTAGAAATTTAATAAAAATGTATTGAATTGAAATGAATCACCAGAATGACATTCTACAGAGTGTATGCAGTTAATGCAACACTTCGATTTTCCATGACACACACACAAAAAGGTTTTCTGTACTTGTAATGGTTGAATATTGGATCTACTTTGGCAAGGCAAATAGGATAAGCCTAGTGAACAATAAAGTTACTGCTACTAATTTCATGCTAGTTTTTATACAGCATGGAGCAACCAGATAATTTATAAAGTTCAGTTAAAAATCAAATCTTTTTGTTCAGTATATGTGAATATAATATCTTCTAGATAAATCAGCTTTTTCATTTCCACTGATTATTTTCCTTGTTATTGTTGAACAATCTCTATCTTCTTGACTTTAGGGTAAATCGCTTATACTTAAAGTAGTAAACAGATATAATTTACTATTAGTTGATGTCTTCTTAGTTCTCAGGTGTGTCTCACAACTTCTTGAGAACATCTGCGGAACCCTCTGTGCTTTTCAAAAGCTGTTTTAGAATCTCAGGTGTCATTATTAAATATATGTGTTTACTGATGATTCATCCTTCCCGAAGAGAGTAACATGGATGCCAATAATGTTGATGGCTTTCTGGACCTCCCTTACGTAAATGCTCTCACTTGCAAAACTGAAAGCACTAAATATATTTTTATATCCAAGGCAAACAAATTGTGTATAACCCCAAATACTGCATTTTACTAGAAATTATAGCACTGGTTTTTAAAAGAGAAATGCTAAACATTAATTTGACAAAGATGCATATAGGGCAATTAAAAGGAAGTGATAAAATTAAGCAGTAAAACAAAAACAGTCTATTTTGATAAAGGAGAGTTGCTTTTGATAAATAGTAAGTGGAAACATCAACTTAAGTTCTTCAAAAGAATGTAAGTCATCTAACAATAGAGCAATAAGTAGGTGATGAAAGTCATAGAAGGCTACAACTTAATACATAAAATAACAGTAAACCAGTCATTGCCTTTATTACATTATTCAGGGCTTACAGAAATGCAACATGACTCATATCTGCTTAAAACTAAAATTTACTGTTTTAAAACATACCCATACACAATTTTTACAAATTGACTCTTTACTTATGAGTCAGATCAAGGAGTTAAATAGGAATGAGGCAATGGTTTCACAGCAATTTGCAAAACAAAATTTGATGACATCTGGCAAAATTTCAGTTACTTTAGCATGCTATCTGGCACTCACAAAATCCCAGCCTTCCTGACAGTTTGTTTTATGGTTGCTTGGTTGGTTTTAACTTGTGTGGTATAGCAAAGAGAGCAAAGGAGCTGGAATAAAAAGGCCTGGAGAAGTTATAAATTCTTTCAAAGCCTCAGTCTTACTCTCTGTAAAAGAGAAATCATATTCCTATCTGGTCTAACTTTAAGTGTGTGTGTGTGTGTGTGTGTGAGAGAGAGAGAGAGAGAGAGAGAGAGAGAGAGAGAGAGAGAGCGCTATATGAAAATATTGTTAAAGTGTTATATTAGCTGCAAAGACCCCATAAATGATAATAAAATTAGTCTTTGACCATTGCCAACAACTTCTTATTATAACTGTAGAGAGGATAAAATTCAATTATCTTAAGCACTTAAAAAAGAGCAAATTATTTCCTGTATATATTCTATATCTGTATAAGTAGAACCTTATACTTAAACAACAGTTTAGCTGAGTCTAGAATTCTAGTGTAACATTTATTGTCCCTATGAAAGGTTAAGCTATTTTCTCATTGTCTTTTACTCTCTATTGTTGTTGACCTTTCGGACTATTAGAGACATTTTAACTTGTCAGTTTGTTTTTCCTTTGTAGATGATGTAAGTTTTTTTCTATAGTTGTTTTGAAGACTTTTTTTTTGTCTTTGGTGTTATACATTTTCACTAAGTTGCGTCTAGGTGATAGTTTATTTTTATTTACCCTGCTGTTAAACTCATTTTGCTTCTCAGATCTTAAGAATCATGAATTTCTTCTATTCAAAAATAATTTTAGCTATTGTTTTTTCGAGTATTGCCTACTATCATTCTCTCTGTTCTATCCTTCTGAAATTTATAATAGGTGTGTGTTGTACCATCTCATTATATCACCTGTGTATTATCATAACCTCTTATAATTTCTAAGTTTTATATCTGAGTACCGCACTCTGGGCAATGTCTTCAATTCTATATTCCAAATTATTAATTTTCTCTTCAGTTTCTTTAATGTTAATCTATCCATTGAGCAATTTTCTCCTTTAATTATAATGTTTTAATTTCATTTTAGAAGTTCACTTTAGTTGTTTTAAAATTTAACATTTTCATAGTGTCTTGTTCTAAGGATCTAATTATTTATTTTTAGTCTATTCATTTAAAAATACTAATTTTTTCAATCTAGTTATCTTAAATTCTTGAAACTCTAAGGCTTTTAGTATATTTATGTCTACCAATCAATCCATAGTAAATTTTTTTTATGTGTTTTGTTAATATTTATTGTGAGATCATCTTTAGCAGTGCTTTTTTTCCTGTGGCAATCATTTGTAGCCTGGGTAGTACTACCTCTTGAAAGAGTAGTTTAGCATTCCTTTTTACGTCAGTGAAGTGAGGAATTATCTCTGGCTAAAGGCCAGTTTCATGATAATTTTTCAGCATGAAGCTTCCTGAACTACATGGGTAGATAGGGTATATTTGGACCTCAACATTGGCAAGGTCAACATCCAGCAGTTAGATTTCTCAGTCTTTTTCCCCCTCCTACCCAGGATCTTAGAAAAGACAAATAATTTTCATGTGCCTTTAAGCAGATTATCTCTAGCCCACTCTTTTACCAAGCGTACATGTCACAGATTGGGTTCTCTGAAAAATAGACTGAAAAAAAGTTTAGTGTTCAAGCCATTTGTTAGGAAATGCTCTTGGAATTAACTCCTGTGTAAGGAAATAAGACTGTACGGCAGATGAAGTTGAGCTATGATGCAGTAACATTAAATGCCTCTGCTGATCCACTGTATGGCTTTGGAGTTGGTATGGCTCTTTATAATTGTTTCTAGTGAGAACATAGGGCAAGGCTTTATACCTTTGTCAATCAGTCTTTGGATGCTGGCCACTCTGGGAAAGGGGCATAGCTATGGTGAGACAGCTCTTTTTAGCTGAGACAATTTCCCAAAGGTGATGGCAGCAAATGACCGTCTGCATTACTCCTAACAACTAGAGTAATATATTCTCTATTCCTGAAAAGGGGTCTAGCAGCAGCATATCATTCACCACAGTACAGATTCGGGGGCCCCAACTTCTCTCTTCAGGTGGGCTCTAGACCTCATCTTCTGTTCCCATATGAGCATTAAACTTATGCTCTAACTTACTGACATCAAAATTACAAACTCCGTTCCCACTATACTCCACACCCTACACCAGGACCAGGTGATCAGTTGTTCATGAGCTTCTAGTTCCTGTTTACAATTAGTAGAGTCATCCAAATCAAGACACTTTTGGAAGTCTAGTTACACTTGATCAACAGGGCTGCTCCAGGCAAAATGGGAAGTATATTACTTATTTTAAGTGTCTTTCTTTCTTGTGATTTTATCCATGAGGCCAATTTTTTGTTTCTTTTTTTTTACATTACCTCCCCCCATCCCAGCATTTCTATGTATATGTGAGAAGTTTTTCATGTTATCTTAGTCTACCAACTCGCAGGAAAGAAAATGTATGTTTTTAATTTTTAAATGTGAACTTGAATTTATCAGAAGTGTATCAAATATAACATATGCACATCTCATTATATTTTATATCAAATTAAAATAGTATTTGTGAAATAATCATTTATTCATTGATTTAAAATTATACATGTATTATATTTAAATCCCAAACACACATGAACATGCACATAGATATTTAAATACGGATATCTGTTCTTGTGTTTTCTATACATCTTCATTTATCTACTTATTTATTTCAATGTACCAGTGTCACATTGATTTGATATTTGTAGATTTATAATTTACTATACAAGATCCTCTTATATTCTCCAAACACTGTCTATTACTTAAAACAAACATCAAAATTGCCTTTAAAACTGTACAAAACTCCCACTGAAAGCTGATTGAAGCTTACTACATTATTTAGAACCTGCATATTTTTGTTATTTCTTATTATTATTTACTTGTCTAATTATTTTATATTTATTATTGATTTTTTTGTAGTTGGTTATTATAGACAGAGGAAAGTTTTTGCTTGTTTTCTGTATACATTGTACAGTTAGTTATCTTTTTATTGAATATACATTTTCATTTTCATAGCTTAGGTATTTGAATCTAAGGTAAAGCATTCTCTGATCCTCCCCCTTCCATAAAAATATACCAAATTTTCAGTTTTGAATAGTGCAGCGTATCATTGTAACTAGAGACAGAATATGCTGATGATAAACATGGGAAGTAATGCACGATTATGGTTACTTTAGTAGTCTAATGCTAAGCAAAATTCCACTGTGGTTTAATTTACAGGAGAGTCCTGCTATATTTTCCTTTGTATAAAAACAAAGACCACAATAGTGACCACCCAGAAGTAAAGGACTTGTTGCTAGGAGGATATGGAGAGAGAGAAAAAAAGTTTGCTTAAACATGTGTTCTTGCTTATATTATACTTTTAGACACATTTAAATTGAGATTTTACAATAAAATGTAGTTTCTATTTGATTTAATTATTTCTAAAACATCTGCTGCTAGACAATAATACCAATTGAAATATACTCTTATCTAGGATCAGAGGAACTTTTAAAATGACAGTCCTCAGATAACTGAATTACTACCAAAATGAGTATGAGAGCAGGAAAAAAAAACTAAATATGTAAATATTTACCAAAGAAACAGTAACTTGTTCATCACAGGTTACCCATTTCTCCTGATCACTATTCTAGTTATCCTGAACTTTCTTCAGTTCTCCCAAGACACCATGATATCTCTTGGTCCTGGGGCATTTTGCAGGTTACTTTTCTTCCCCTACTTTTCTCGCCCATCGATCACATCTGCCCATCCATCAGGTATCAGTTTAGAAGTCTCATTTCCCAGGAAGGTTCGCCTGGTAAACTCTTTTGGAAGGGGCTCAGCTAATCTCTCCCATTTTTACCAGTACTTCTCCTTACACTTTTTTAATTTCTTCTTATATTTTTGTCCCTGAAAAAAAGTAGAATTTTGAGGAGAGGGAGTATTCTTGTTTAGAACTGTATTTCCAACAACTAACAAGGAGCCAGGCAAGTAGTAAGGCTTATTAAACAATTGCTGAATAGGTGAATGAATATGTAAATGACTTTAAAAAATAGCAGGTGGTAGTGTTGTACTATATCACCAGTGACTAAGCTGAAACTGTGTTTCTCAGAATCCCCTTCTCTGTATAATTCCTGGTTAAAGTTAGGCAAAAAAAGAAACTTATGCAAGGTTTGGGAATTGGACAGTAAGCAGTAGCCATTGTGCTTTGAATGTCATTGTGGTTAGACATGGTGGAAGTAGATGCAGAGCGGGCGGTGGGTCCCAGTTTGTCCTTGCCACCCTCCCCGCCCCCCACTTACCTATGTTCAGCTCTTCTTCCTTCCAGACCCCTAATTATTCAGCTTCTTCCACAAGTATGTAGGATCTTATTCCTATAATGACTCTATTATTCTAGAATTCTTGTGGTAGTTCTGCTTTTCTGATGAAACCCTGATTGATACAAAGAGTATTAACCACTATTTCTCTCTTTTGGATTATTTCACACATTGTTAAAAATTCTAAAGATCAAAAATAAGGTTAGTGATTTTCTATGAGATTTTCACTGCAGAGAAAAACCAATTTGGAAATTTAAAAAGACAGTCTATCCTTATGAAGATTTTACAAAAGCCATAAAATTGACCAAATCAGGGTAAGCTAAATAATGATTTTTCTCTGGCTGTGAACATATTTCTTAGACTTCTGAAGAGGCTGTCTGCAGCTGTGGGCAAACTTATTCATAACATAATCCCAAATAAAAAAATTCTGTTTTGGGATCTAGAGGGTTTCTTTTTAATTAAAAAATATTTTTAAAATTTAAGGTTACTAGGTCCATATTGATGTGAATAAAGTTATGGAAAATCAGGAATAAAATACGGAATAAAGTTATGGAATTATGCAGGTCGCTAAATAAATTCAGTGTAAAAGTTATGTAAATCATCATTATTTCTATTTTTGTTAAATTCTTGTAACACTGACATCAAATAATTCCAGTTTGCTATGTTTACTGGAAAGTCTGTCTATAACAATAAAAACAACAATAAAACATTTCCAGAAAGAATGAAATAATGGTGGTGTAAAAATTGTCACAAATATACAATAGTTAATATTATTAGTTTGATCTCTTTTTCCCCTGATACTTAACATAGATGAGAACAGTGGTTGAAAGGAGAAAAATAACACAATAAAACCAAACAAAACAAATAAAACAAAAGACAACTTCACTCACATTTTCCTTTTATGGTTTTTAAGTACAACCATAATCATAATTGCCCTTTCCTCAAAAGTTTTTAATGAATACAGAATAAAGTTCAAACTATGATCATGGCATTCAAGGTTTACCTTTTAATCAGAACTCAAACTACCACTTTCAGACTTTTCCCTCATAACCCTACCTATTTGGCCACATAGATATTGTCTATATTCTGCACCAACTGTTGGACTGTGAGTACCCTGAGAACCAGGTTTACATATTAATCAACTTTGTATACTCTTCAGAGCCTAACACAGGCATAACAAGCATTGGAAAAGATTTATGAATTAAAGTGATTTGAGCAATGTTGAAGAAAAAAAAAAAACAGAAAGTTTTAGGCATGAATATTACACAAATCAAGTTTTGTCTTTTTGTGGTGGTGATTTTTATTTTTTATAAAAAATATATTTTTTAAAACATTGAGTGAATTTCACCATTTATCTTCCAGAGTTAATTTTAAGAAGAACCCAGGACAGTAAAAAAACCATCAATAATGCCTTCCTGCTGTTTTAATATTTAGAAAATTGTAGGAATTTTTGGCCAATGCAATTTGCCCTGATTTTACCCATATTTAAGAAAGTTTACCTCTGATTTTTGGTCATCTTTAACATACAGTTGTTTGTTAGCTTTAGGAAATATATCATCTTTACTTGACTAACATGCATTTTTTTTTTTTTTGCAGTCAAATTAATAAACATTTTGGGAACGGAAATGTTGTTATGTTTGTACTAATATCATTTAGGTCCACAAACATATCATTTAGATATCCTTTATTATCCTTTACTATTATGTTATCAATATGCTATTGAACATATATGTCCTTGAGGAAACATCAATTTAATTCAACTGACATTGGGAAAATAAAAAACTGACTTTGTGAAAAAGATAGAACTATTGTTTAACAATGAAATAATATCCATATAACTTGCTAATATCTAATACTAGACTAGCAAACTGAGTAATGGAATTTTAGCTGTGGTAAGAAACTATAAAAATTTTCAGGATAAAAGCATTGTCTTGAAATTAGAAAGACTATAAAAGAATACAAGCTTGGTATAAATAAGTTAGTTATCAGTAAATGTTTCAAATAAATAAATGTAAATTAAAATAACAGAAATTTCCTACTGAAATATCCCTGAAACTTTAATATCTCTCAATGGTGATAAATCCAGTTGTTTGTAGTCATGAGAAAAGCAATTAAAAAAAAAAAAACTTACTACTGAATTTTGACTATTAAACAGTTCTTTGATTAAGATATTTAAAAAATTGAACTTTCAGTAGTTATGAAATATCCAATATTTATTTCTAATTATAACTTTGTTTCTCTTTTAAACAATTCCTTCCAATGTCTCTCATATGAAACAATGAAGAGAGAATATAAATACCGACTAAGCAGAACGCAAGAAAAAACAAATTTTGATGGTTTGTGAGGAAAGGATATTATTGATTTCTATGTGTGGTTTGAGTAATCATTTTCATTATTTTAAAATCGTTCCTCACATGAAAAGATTAAAACCCAAACCATGGTGTGTGCATTCTTAGGGAGTTGGGGAGGTGGGTATCAGTATTAGTTGCATATAACCACAGATGTCAAATACATTATTTTCCAAATATCCAATATATTTCAGAAAGTCATGTATTCTATGATAATAATGACAATATCCACCCTTTGCATAGCTTTGTCTACTGTTTGGTACACTTCTTTCTCTTTGAAATATTCTTATCTTGATTAATCTAGATACTTTATATACAGCAGAGGTCAGCAAACGTTTTCTGTAAATTGGCAGATAATATTCTAGGATTTGTGGGCCAAATATTTCTGTGGCAGCGACTTAACTCTGCCATTTTAGCAGAAATCAGCTGTAAATAATTTGTAAACAAATAAGTGTGGAATTTGAATGCCATATAATTTTTATATGTCATGAAATATTATTCTTCTGATTTTTTTAAACCATTCAAAAAAATGTAAAAACCATTCATTGCTTCCAAATGTACAAAAAAAGTGCAAGGCCAGATTTGGTCTGTGGACCATAGTTTGCCAACTCCTGACATAGTGTATAGAGAAGCACATCAACTGTTTTCAGTTGCTGAATAACAATCTAGATAACAATCTTAAGCTCATTGGTGGTGGTCTGACAAAGAAAAAAATCAGCTTAAATACATTTTCATACTTGGAGAATAAACCATAATAAGTTTCTATAGAGATAAATAAATGCAGTGGCACCATGCAAAGACAACCAGCCAAATATCTAAACCATAGTTTCTTCACAGAAAAAAAGAAAACAGGAAGATAGGGGCACAGAAAACCAAATTAATAAAATTAAGAAAGCCAGATTAATCTACCATGCTATCTGATTTTCTTTTGGAGTATTTTTATAATTGATTCAATATAGGCACACTATTCTCTTTATTAAAACTACCCAAACTGCAAAGTAAAGGCATATTAATTAATTAAAGGCATATTAATTCCCTTTGAAAGATAAAGTTCTGATGGATAATAAAGTGTCTAACATAAGACTTGTGTTTTCCCCTTCATCCCACAAACCTGAGTAATTAATATCTTCTTGAAGGTGCAGAGAGCATACTCCAAACAACATATACCTCTCAGATATCTCTAATGAGACAGACTATGGACAGGATGGTAGGATTGCTCTAAAACTGAGACTAGCCCTTTATTACCAAAACCAGCAAAGGAAACAAACAGGTCTGCTTGAGTCAGTCTTTTTTATTTATTCATGTAAAAGTACAAAAATACTTGCTAGTAAAATGAATTGAGCGGATGTTTCTGCTGGCCATAGAGTTCTAATGAAAATTACACTGCTCAATGCACAAGAATTATAGCTTAGAAAGAGAGGTTTTGAGTTTCTTAGCAATGACATAGACCCACCTAGGATTTACTATTAATTGGATTATGTTGGATTTCCACTTTCCATTCAGTTCAACTTCTACCTTTCATTATCCACTATATCACCCTGAGAAGTGTGAACTTAATAATTTAATGGTAATATCTCTAAACGATCTTCTAAGTGTTTGTTCTACATGATTTGTAGTCCTCTAATTTCATTCCCAGAATACTTTAATATAATATATAAGTGAGAACACATGCAAAATGGTTTCAAAGTCAATCAAATGAAATAAAAGGAAGCACTAAATTTTAATGTCTTATGAAGATCTTAACATTTCTCACCCATTTTTGTTTGGTTGTTTCTTTTCTTTTGTTAGATCTGTCTCCAAAGATGCCAATTTTGCATTTAGCCTAATGTCTTTTGGTTTTACTCATCTCTCTCTCAAAGAGCAAATAATGTTACATTTTAATTCTTTCTATAACAAAATCAGACAAAACTAGTAGGGGTATAACACCACTACCCATTTATCTACCTCTTCTCACATCGGACTATTATAGACTCTACTCTCTCATTTTATTACTATGGAACTATTGAACTAGAAAACCCTAAGACTGCCCTGATCTCTAGGACTAAGATTCTTGTTGCTTCGAGACAATTAATGACTTAAAAATGAATATCTGGTTCTACACAGAAGGTGCAGGCTTATTGGAGTCAAAGAGCAACCACTTTTAGAAAAGGCACAACACCCTGCCATCCTTCTCATTTCCCTGTTGGGGAGGAGACCTTAAAATGATGGGGGAATGGCAACAAACACCATGACCCTTAGGGAATTCATGAAAACTCATTACAATAAGAAGGGAACTAAAGAAGAAAAAACAAACAAACAAACAAACTCCAAAGAAACCTCACTCTGGCCCTATAGGGAGAAGCAGAGATACATATATGACCCTAAATCTAGAGTTAGGATAGAGTCACTGAGATGGGTCTACACCTCAATACCCATTGATGAAGTGCTTGCATAAGACTAGGTCTTAATGAATATATATATATTCCTCTCCTCCACCCACAGCAGGATGGCAAGTATTGAGTAACCGCAGTCTTCTGACTCTTGGGAGAGAGACAGGAGCTTGGAAGAAGACACTCTAAACGATCATGAAAAGGGAAGATATGAAGCCAAAGGAGGAACAGCCTAAAATACATACATTAGATAAGAAAAGAGATTAAAATTCAGTAGTCCCTAAGCATTCATCCCAGAGAGATAGAAAAACAAAACAAAACAAAAAACAAAAAAATGAAGAAAAATATAATATGAAGAATATAAAAGATAAAAACTATAAAGAACCTTGAAGACAAATTTAGATCATTGATAATAATAATAATAATAAAAATGTCCCCTAGTGATACTGATAAAAAAAAGTGAAAGGATAAATAATCAATACCAAAAATGAAAAAGTAACATTACTTCAGATCATACAGACATTAAAAAGATCACAAAAGAATTTTATAAACAAGTTTATGCCAATAAATTGGAAAATCTACGAAGATATAAAATTCCCAGAAAAGCACATCCTACTAAGTTGACATAAGAACAAAATAATTTCCTTGAATGAATAAATAATTTTATTTGAATCCAGAAATAAAAATCTTTTGTACAACAAAAGACTGGCTCAGACAATTTCAAGAAACTTTACTAATCAGTTAAAGAAATGTCAATCTTGAAAAAAAAAACTCTTAAGTATATAGAAAGAAGAAAATACATCCCAACTTCTTTTATGGGGCTAAGATAATCTTGATGCCAAAATCTGAAAAAATATTGCAGGAAGAGAAAATCAGAGGTCATCACATTGATGAATATAGCTGTAAATATTTATGTCCAAAATACTGACAAACTAAATCTAGTCATATATAAAAGAATAATATATCGTTACCAGGTTAGGTTTATTAATATTAGAAAGTCAATCGATGTACTTTAACACATTAAACAGAATAAAGAGTGGAAAATCAAATTATTGTCTCATACAACATCCAGAACAAAACATATATAAATCTGTAATAAAAAAGTCTCACCAAAATTAAGATTAGAAGGCAATTTCCTTAATATGATAAAGAAAAGTAACAAAAAAAAATCTAAACAAATTTCATACTTAGTGGTCAATTTTTCCTTCTGAGGCCAGGAGCAAGATACGGATGCCCACTATTAGCATGTATATCCAGACTGTAGTGGAGAGACTCATTAGTAAAATAAAGGCGGGAAAAAGGAATAAAAGAAAGAAAGCAATATCTATGAGTTTTGGAAGAAAAAAATTATAGTTTATTTATACTTAATATAATTGTGTATATAGAAAAATATGAAAGAAATTTTTTTTGAATAAATGAGTGAGTTTAGCCATTTGGTTTGATAGAACATAAGTATTTTTAAAAAATCAATTCATATTTCTATTTACCAGCCACAAAGAGTTAAAAAAGTGACATTTCAAATTACCATTTATAATAACAATGACATCAAACACTTAGAAATAAATCTAATAAAAAATTTGAGATACAAAATAAATCCTAAATAAATGGAAGGAAATATCGTATTCATGAATTGAGAGGGCTATTTTTTTATAATTCCCAATTTTCCCCAAATTGTTCTATAGAGTCAATAAAATTCAAAATTCCATCAGATTTTTTGGTGAAAATTGATAATGATTGTAAAACAGTTATTGATAGGCAAAAGTCAAATAGCTGACATGACCTGGAAGAAGAACAAGGTGGGCTAATTTACTCTGCCTAATGTCAAGACATTACAAGCCTAAATTAATTCAGACAGGTGCATTTGTGCAAGAACATATTGACAAAATAGAGGAGAAAGCAGAGAAACATATCTACAATATACACTTATCTCATTTATAAGAAAGGTGCCTCTGAAGAAAGAGGGGATAGAACAGTTCTTTTAATAACTGGTTCGGAATTCAAGGGATATCCTTACAGGGGAAAAAAATAAAACCTGACCTCTCTACCTCATATTATTTACAAAAATCTATTCTAGGTGGCTGAAAAACATAAACGTGAAAGATAAAACAAGACAATGTGGGAGAATATCTTCATTATGACAGGGAAATGTTACTTAAACATGGCAGGAAAAAGGCATTAAACATAAGAAAGAGATTAGTAAATCAAACTACATTCAGACTGAGAGCATCTATTCATCAAAGACACCATTAAAAAATAAAAAACACAAGCTATCCAGTAGAGAGGATATTTGCAACCCATGTATATTAGTTTTCTAAAGTTTCCCTAACTGATTACTACGAATCTGGTGAAGTAAAACAACAGAAAGGTATTCTTTCACAGTTCTGAATGACTGGAGTCTGAGATCAGTATCATTGGGCCAAAATCAATTTGTCAGCAGACCCTAGAGGAGAATCTGTTCCTTGCCTCTTCTAGCTTCTGATGGCTACATCAATCAAGGCTCTAACTCTCCTTGCAGGACATTTGATCCTATTCAAAACATCCATGGAGACTTTTGGTTCACGTCGAAAGGTCCCTGAAGTGTGAAAAGAGCCACAGTACAGCCATGAACAAGTTATCACTCAGATTCTTGGTGATTACTTTCAACTATGGCCATCAACAGAATCATCCATATCACCAAAACTGCTCATAGCTATTAGAAACAAAAAGCCAATAATCAGATCAATATATACTTGAGTGCAATTGCTCACTGACTTCAGAGTAATCCTGTCAAACTTCACGATGAAGAACAAGAATCAACGTGAAATCTAAGTTTCTTCATGAATTACAATAGTAATAATAATAAATAATAATAACAACATCCATACAATTTGAATGAGGTTCAATGTTTGTATTCTGTAATGAATCATGGACCAAATGTCTCCATGGACATTTTGGGACAGAACCAATGATCAAGGACCTTATGGCATTGGTCAAATGTCTCCTTGGACATTCTGAATGGCGGCAAATGTCCGCTTATCTTAACTCCTTGTTGCCTTTTGTGTCTGTCCCAAATCTCCTCTGCCTCCTTCTTAAAATGATGTGTGATTGCATTTACAGTCAGTCCACCCAGATAAACCAGGATAATCTTTCCATCTCAAGACCATTAATTTAATTACACCTGCAAAATCTTTACCATATACCATTTATAGGTTCCAAGGATTAGGAGCTGATAGGGTAATTCAAATTGAAGCTATATAAAGAACTGCTATAAATCAGAAAGAGAATGGCAAATCAATAAAAAATTAAACACACAACTTCACAAAAGATATCTAAATGGCCAATAAACATGAAGAAATGGTCAACTCCATTAGAAATCAGGGAAATGCAAACTCACTAGCATGACTAAAAAACAGACTGACGGATCTCAAATTTTGCTGAGACTATTGAGCAACTGGAAGTCTCACACACTCCTGATAGACAGTATAAATTGTTAAAACTACTATGGAGAACTGTTACTATTTTCTACTAAATGGGAAATTAACAGCAACCTATGGCAAAGCAATACTACTTCTAGGTATATTTCCTAGAGTAATGCATGCAGAAGTCCATCAAAAGACAGGTCAATTAATGTCCATAGCAGCATTACTCATAATAGCCCAGGGATGGTAACCAAATCAAATATCTATCAACAGTACAGTGGATAACTAAACCATGATGTAGTTATATAATGGTATATTATTTATAACGGATCTTTTTGTGCTCCACTCATACCTCCTTGTACACATTTGCCATCTTCAGATTAATTGCTGGAACCCAGTATATCATGTACCCAGAGAGCAAAAAGTGCCTGGAAACTTATATATGTTACGGACAACCCTTAACCAATGAGTGACAGATGCAAAAGTATAGGCATACCACAGAAATATTGTGGGATCAGTTCCAGACCACTGCAATAAAGCAAATATCGCAATATAGTGAGTCACACAATTTTTTTGGTTTCCCAGTGCACATAAAAGTTATATTTACATTATATTATAGTCTATTAAATGTACAATAGCATTATGGAAAAATAACAAAATACATACTTTAATTAAAAATACTTCATTGCTAAATAAAATGCTGACTATCATTTGAGGCTTCAGCAAGTCATAATAATCTTTTTGCTGGTAGAAGATCTTGCCTCAGTGTTGATGGCTGCTGACTGAAGAGGGTGGTGGTTGCTGAAGGCCAGGGTGGCTATGGCCATTTCTTAAAATAAGACAGTAATTAAATTTGCTGCATTGACCAACTCTTCAGGATGATTTCTTGTAGCATGTGATGCTGTTTGATAGCATTTTACCCACATGAGAACTTCTTTCAAAATTGGAATTAGTCCTCTTAAACCCTGCTAGCTAAGTTTTTGCAATATGCTAAATCTTTTGGTGTCATTTCAACAATATTCACAGCATCTTCACTAGGAGTAGATTCCATCTCAAGAAACCACTTTCTTTGCTCATCCATAAGAAGCAATCCTCATCTGTTAAAGTTTTATCATGACATTGCAGCAATTCGGTCATATTTTCAGGTTCCAAAGTTTTGAAAAATTAAAAAAAATTAACAGCCACTATTTAACTACCATAATAGCTATAGCATGGTCAAAGCTATCCATGAATCATCTATTTTTTAGTTTATATTACAGCAGATATAAATTTACATGCATATAAATAATCTTTAATTTATACATACAAATCACTTAACATATGACCAAGTAATTGAATAATATGTCAATAATAACTAATTATTCAAATCAAAATAATAAGCTGGATTCACATATCAACTCTGAGATGGAATGCCAATTTTAGGCAATGTTGTAATTTAGATGATTTCCTTTGCTAGTCTGAGATTTTGCCTAAAATTAACCTTAATGACACTCTTAGAAAGTTTTTCTTAATGTCGATTTCAATTGTGCTAAGAATTATTCTCTTGGTAGCATAACAGAATTGAGAGGTAGATAACACATTTACATATAGGAGAAGGTATAGAGTTTGGAGATCCAGGCTTCCAAAAATGTTTAGAGTTGCCTGGTTCCCTGGTTCTTCCGGAGCAGCTGTAATAAAGGAGAAACCAAAGACAATTTGCAGCTCCTTAACAATTTTGGTTAATGAATCTACAAGTTCATCATCACTATCAATACCATTCCTCTTAATTTTCAACTTTGTTATTATCAATATAGTCAGTACTTCATATCCTTCGTTGAAAGATCTAGATTAAATCACAGTCTATATTATTTAAAAAACATATTAGATTTTATCTACTGAGATTTTTTTTATTTAAAATATTTGAAATGGCTTTTTCTCCCCTAATGACAGATGAATTTCCTGAAGTTTTCTTTGTATGCAAGTTTTACAGAGACGGTGTAATATCACAGACTGAATGGCTTATAAATAACACATATTCCTCATGGTTCTGGAGGCTGGGAAGCCCAAGTTCAAAGCACTAGCAGTTTTGGTGTCTGGTGAGAAACTGCTTCCTGATTCACAGATGGCTGTCTTCTTGCTGTGTCCTCACATGCAGAAGGTTCAAGGGAGCTCTCTCGGGTCTCTTTTAAAAGGGTACTAATCCCAATGTTCACAAGGTCTCTGCCCCTAGGCCCTAATCAGCTCTCAAAAGCCCACCTCCAAATATCATCACATTAGGGATTAGGTTTCAATATATGAATTTTGGGGGGAACACAACATTCAGCCTATGGTAAACATGTTAAATTAAATGCAGAAAAAATAACAGTAATTACATTGCAAATAGAATGCTTCAGCTTTTCAGAACAGAAATAGTTGCAGACAATAGTAATGTAGAATGAACTAAAATCAGTCCCTCCTCTTCCTCTTCTCTCACTCCTTCTCCATGGTGTTTCTCACAGTCCTTGTTTATTTGCCAATAAAATTTTTAATAAATAAAAATTTGTGAACAGCAACTCTGCTATTAAGAGAAGGCAGAGTAAATAATGGAAATACTTTAGAATAAATAAAAGTAGTAACTATTATCCTGAAATTTTCAATGAATAAATTTTAAAAGAAAGGAAAATTGGAAAGACAATTCTCTTTGAACAAAGCTCCCTACTTACTTCCACGTTCACTATTCTGAAGGCATGCTTCTTGATAGACTCTGCATTTGGAAATTTATCATGATGCCTGGGACCCTTGCTTTCTTTTCCCTCCTTCCTCCTTTCTCAGGCCTCTATTTTAAGATCACAAGTAAAAAGTACACCAAACTCCTGAAACTGAACATGGTATTAACCTACAGCAAACACTTTTTATGATTTTATCTAGCTTCACATAATCCAAAGCACATTTTGTTTCTGATGTCTTCACAACATGATCAATCCATGATTTGCCAAAGTAACTCATACATGGGCTGAAACTTTCAACATGATTTAAATCAAACACAAAAAATTAAACACAAATTTTGTCCTATAAATAACGCTCATGATTTCAATCCCATGAAAGAAAGAATATAACTAATGGCCACTGTGTTTTCTTATCTGATAGACAGGTGCACTTTCACTGGTGCTGAAAAATTATGGCTGAGTTCCAAGACCATAAAGCCACAGGTGGATTACTATTATTTTATGATTCTTATTCACAGATTTCATTGTTTCCATGCATGGAATGAGATTGATAATGGCATTATTCCACATGTAAACTGAACAATTATAAGAAAGTATATCACAACATTACAAAGTCTAACAATGACTTGAGTATTAAGAGAATCCTCTTCCCATTTAAGGATGCAAAGCACTTAGCAATTTATGATCTAGACATGCCAAGCATGTTACAAATGCTTTAGAGTACTATCCTTTTTAAAAATATTACTATTTTCAGATGTAACTACAAGGATAGAGAGACTTTTCATTATAATGTCATTTTATAGAGTTTGGATGATTTTTCATGTATTTGAATAAACTATACAATATTAGAATTACATTAGAAAAATAAGCATTGACATGCACCATATGTTAAAATATATTTTATACTACAAGCGATGATTTCAAATGAAAGATTTATCTTCCTAAGTTTTACTTTAGTAATTGCTAAGATTTATTAATTGTACTTTTTAAATCCTCATAACAACTCTATAACATGAAATATGTTTTCATTTCTGTGTTATACACAAGGAAAAAAAATAGCTTGAACAGCTTTTATGTAGTGCAGTGAAGATTCCAAACCAGGTGATAGACTCCAAAGCCTTGTACCTAACACTCAATACTACCTCCCAGGCATTAAACAGCATGTCGCGTTAGTATTTACAATTCCCTAACTATTCAATAAATGTTGTAAAATGAATGAATAAATGTTCTCTTTCTAGTTAATGATGTATAAATAGATCTCAAGCATATATGCCTGCATAAATGTTGCCTATTAAATAATGAAAGTGAAATGTTTAAAGAGAAAAAATCATATTCTACAGAAAAAGAGGAAGTTGAAATAGTATTTAAATAGGAAGGACTATGGTATTCACATTGCTGGATTGTGTATATGAACAGAAGTTTACTTTTAATATTGTATAAAATTTTCAAAAATTTTTGCTAAAAGAAAAATAATCCTGTGCATTGTTGCAGTGTGGCAAAGAATGCACAGGCTGAACACACAGGCAAATAATCAGAAAGTATAATCCTTTCAAGATGG
Organism: Pteropus alecto; assembly: GCF_000325575.1. NCBI lineage: Eukaryota > Metazoa > Chordata > Mammalia > Chiroptera > Pteropodidae > Pteropus > Pteropus alecto. Next base: position 5,068,692 of record NW_006432943.1, read on the forward strand.
CAAAACCAGTGCCAGATCCATAAGAAAATGGTGGCAGAAATTTTGCAGAGCAGCATGTTGATGAGAAGAGATCTCCTTAGAAATATGATAAATAAAGACACTTTTCTTAAAATGAATTTAAGCATATTCATAAACATATTGGTGATAAACATATATGACCAAAACACTGACACTCTAGTATAAATAAGAATGGAAAAAGAACACATGATACAGTCTCTCCATTTAATAAAAATATATTCGGAGTGTCAAATAAGAATGGAAAAAGAACACCATGATACAGTCTCTCCATTTAATAAAAATATATTCAATTACTATTAAGTGTCAAAAAAGAAAAATGGCACGTTTTCATGGAGTCTACGATCTAGTATGGAAGGCAACATAGAACTAGGTGAGTTATGAGACGAAGTAAGACTAACTATTGCCACTTTGATGGATTAAGGGATTTTTATTACCCAAAAGGCATGGAAAATCATTGAAGGGAGTTAGGCGAGGGAATGACAGTTAATATTTGCATTCTAAATAGGTAACTCTTCAATGTGAAAGAAAGAAGGATTAGGTGACTTAAATGAGGGCTGATAAAGAAAAAGCGTAGAACTTGGACTACAGGATGTATGGCTGTATGATTACCTAGCTGGAGAACATTGGAGAGTTGTAGGAAGTTCATGAGTTCATTTTTGGACATGTTCGATTTCAAGTGCCTGTAAGACAGTCAGGTAGATGGATATTCTTTAGTTGGGTCTATAAATCAGGAATTCAGAAAAGATGTTTTGATTTGAAGATATAAACATGTAAGTCATCTGCATATGGACATGGATAAGAATAAAAACACCTAAGAGGGAATAAATAGTGAAAAAAAAAGAAAGTCTAGGAGAGAGTTCTATGAATTTAACTATTTCAAGGCAAATATCATAGAAGTTGGCAAAAGAGGCTGAGAAGTAACAAGAATTTCAGGTAAGTATTAGCTATGTCAGGGAAGACAGGGGAAATATTAATTGACTAGTATGTAGTCAACTATGCAAAGTGCTACCAAGAAGATGAGAAAGTAAATAACACTTAAAAGAAACCATAGCCAGTATTATTCTTATTATTGTCAATGATCTTCAGGAAAGACAAAGTCAAAATTTATTTCAGTGCTATATAACTATCTTACATATAACTACAGTCCCATAAGGGAAAAGATTAACAAAATGGGCCATATTCATATTTGGAGCTTCTGTTCATTGAAATACTATTAAAGAAATGTCAAGGCAAGTATAAAGTGAGAAATATGTTCACAATCCATATAACTGACAGAAGACTCAAATACAAAGTATGTAAAGAACACCTAAAAATCAACAAGCAAAAGACAATCCATTAAAAATTGGCAATCACTTCCACAACCTCACAAAAGATATATCCACGTGGCCAGTAAACATGTGAAAAATTTGTCAATCTCATTAGAAATCAGGAAATTGAATATTAATACTACAGGTAACACCTCTATAAGCTCAACAGAATGGCTAAAAAAGAGATCAACGAGTCCAAATTGTGGTGAGGTTATAGAGCAACTAGAAATCTCACACACTTCCAGTGGGCATGTAATCTATTAAGACTACTATGGAGAAATGTTAATATTTCTACTAAATGTGAAGCTAACAACAATCTATGGCCCAGCAATTCTACTGCTGGTTATATTTGCTATAGAAATGTATGCAGGAGTTCATTATAAAAAAAAAAGTTCATAGCAGTATTATTCATAATAACCCAAACTGGAAACAACCCAAATGCCCAGCTTTTGTTTCTCTCTTTTTTGACCCTAATCTTTCTCTTTCAAAGTTCTGCCTCATTTTAAATCATATTTCATAAGAACCATGTCATCTTTCATACACATCACATCAAACTTGCTGAAATTCAGGGATCCCCTCTAACTAAATCAGACGTAATTTTAAATAGGTAAAATTTGTGTCAGAGTGGAAGAGGCATCTGTTAAGCAACTTGTACATAAAAACAAAGTCATCAATGGTTGACTAACAGCCACCTCTTACTATCCCAAGATAAACTCCAAGGCTGAAGCCTATGGAAATTTGGAACATGTCATTAAAAGAATGAACCAAGGAGATGTAGAAAAAAGAAAAAGAAAAAGAAAAACAAAAACAAAAACATCATAGGCTTCAGTCTTTGCTTGGAATATTGATTTTGTTTTTTATAGGAACCCAGATAAGTACCAGTTAAATGCGAGCAACTCCATTCAATGTGATACATATTATTCCATCAACGTGATAAATGTGTACTTTTAGTGGCTGGGTACTAAAGGACTGCTGACTTAAACCACTGATAATCCCAATAGGTAGATTAGAAAGCCCTCAGCTAATAACTGCATAGCAATGAAGGCATACCACTGTGTGGGTGAATGCCAACAGTCTCATCTTCTTTTTTCTTTTTAAGCGACTGTTCTTTGTAAAAGTATTTTGATTAATAGTGAAATCACAGATGCCAACTATTTAGAACTATTGCCTTGGAAATGTGTGTAACAAAGGCCACTTTGGGGAAACAGACTCAATGCTTGGGATATTGTCCATAGATATGCTGATGTCATGGCATCTGGACTAAAAACAGAAAATGGACTCATCTGTAAGCCATTTGGGCTCTAAACACAAGGCTATCATTTGTTTGTGCACTAATTAATTTCATTGAGGCTTTCCAGTTCCACTATGTTCCTCCTAAAACAAAATAAAATAAAATAAAGGAAGCTTGGATTTAAGAATATTTCTTTTTTTTTTTTTTGGTGCATGTAGCCATTCTGTACACCCTTCTCCCTTTTGTTTGTGTTTAGAAATACTAGTTATATTGGGGGCCTCCAAATTTACTAATTTTAATGCTGTTGTGTTCTTCAAAGCAGTACACAGTGAGACCAAAATGAGTCTGCATTTCCTATAATTATAATTATTACCTGGAAATATGTTCAGGTTTAAGGCTCAGGTAAAATTTGCTAACTTTGGAAGAGCACATTCTTTTAACAGAGACAAATAATAGTTGCCTTTCATGGCATTTTACAGTTTTCTAAGTACTTCCATTTAAAGCCTATACTAGATTCAATTATTCTACACTTACTTATCAATGAAACAATTCCAATTTATACGTAGTTTTAGCATAAAAATATTTGTTCAAAATAAATTAGATTTCAAAAAACCTAGCTGGAACTCAGGATTCTGGTCAAAATATCTTTTTCTCCATTTTTAATTTTTATTTTATACTTAATAATAATGTTTTTAATGTGACAAACTGCATTCTTTAGACCTAAATTATATAATCAACTCAGGATATAATAAATATCACCTTAGTATCACTTGATTATTCGGTTTATTATTTGTATATCTTCTTTGTTATCTTTGGTTCCCCTTATTCTATTTGTGGGATCTCTTCTACTTAAAAAAGCTAGCACCAGTCTCAAGAGTGGGAAAGAAATTATTTTGTGCATTATCTACTTATCCTCTAATGTCATTCATTGTCAATTTCTGCCAATTGTTTTAATCAATTTACTTCTGAGTCCATTTAGGGTTTGGTGTCTAAAATTGATGTGATAACTGTTATGCCCTTTTGCTTAAAATAAAATTTGAATAAGTTTAGTATAAATAAATCGCTATCAAGCTAGTATTTATATTTGTTAAAAAACTGAAGAGATGTGAAGTTTATTTGTAAATTTTTTAGTTAGATACTTTATATTTTGAAGTTCCTTCCATACCTGATATTTTATGAAATTTTACTTAGTAAAATCATTTTAGCCATAATATACATGTATAAACAACTTCTATATATTGCTAGAGCAAATACATTTTTATTCTTATTGGATGTATTATTTATTTATTTTCCTCCAACAATATTTATTCCCATTTGAGTCTGTGGATCATTACCTTGTTTTTTATATTCACAGCCTTAGAAAATAAGATTGAGCTTAAAGCAAACTAAAATAAGTCCTCTTTACATATAGATGTACTTTATAAATATATGGAACCCGCTTTAATGGAAATGTTGTCTAGTAAATCAAACTATTCAGTTCTTTTTTGAGATTATTACAATTCTATTATAGTAATGGAGGACAGATTAGCTAAACTATGAAACAAAGACAAACAAATATCCAGCTCACCCAGGCAAAAGTTAGAAATCCCCTTTCATTATAGAGGTTCAAATTCTCTCTGCAAAGATTTCCATGGTCTCTGTGACATACACCAGTGATGACCTCTCATTTTTTCTATATCATTCTCTGCTTTTCCATCTCAATAGACTTAAAACCATCATCCACCTGCTTTAGATAAACTTAAAATTGTCTTATAAATAGAGATTTCTTCCAAAACCAAATTAAATAGAAAGCAGAAAAAAGCAGAGAACATTAAATTTCCTTTCGGCTCTCTGCCTAATTCTTCTTGGGCTCAGTGCCCAATTTCCATCAAGTTCATTCTGCTTTCTTTAAAGCCGTGTATACAAAGGCCAGTCCCTGTTATCATGATCACTCAGTCTTATCTAGCTTGTCATATTCTGAAAATCATTTCCTAGTTTCTAGTTTGTTTTTCTAATGGCCTTATTTGTGCATGCAAGCTTTGAATGGTCTTGATTAGGTTACTTTTCACAGGCTAACTGAAAAACGCATTAGAAATAAGACTATATACTATCTCTTGCTATTTTCACTATGAAGCCTGTGAAAACATGTCTGTTCCAATACTAGATTATTTTCACTATAGAATTAACTATTGCTTGACTATAAATGTAATTTTAGTGTAATCATTAATTACTCAAGGGTGATCAACCATTAAGCGGCTGATCCAGCTCTGCTGCTGAAGGAAGCCATGTCAACCTGATTGATAGCAACCTCTAAATTTAATACATAACAAAATTTTAGCACTCTAAAATCTCAATAGATTTTTTACTCAATGAAAGAGCTATAGTGTCACCATTGTGAAACCACATATAAAAATTATCCTTTAGGATAATATATATTTCCAAATAAATATTTTCACAAATTAAGTAAGCTTACTTCTCAAATCAGTCATTTAAGTAAATTTTTATAAAAGCCTATTCTGTGTCCAACTCTATACATAATATCAAATAATATTTTTAAACTACTACTTATTAATAGCTCACCATGTCAAAGAACTACATCAGAAACTTAGCATGCTTCATTTCTTTTTCTTTCCCCTCTTTAATTCCACCTCCACTCCCCCCGCCCCCCTGAACCTATGGATGTTGCCATCTCCCTGTTAAGAACTGGATCTCTGAAGGTGGGGCATCTCCTCCCACATGCACCTAGTGCACCGGGGTTATGGTCTGTGGCTCCACCTGGGGCGCGAACCCAGGACATTCTGGATGTAAAGCAGACGTGCTAACCACTACACTATGGAGCCACTCACTTCATTTCTTTTAATCCTTATAATACCCTCTAAAGTGAAACATGGCCCTTTACCTATGAGTAAACTGGCTTTAGGGGATTAATTTATTTGCCCAAGTACAAAAATCTAATAAATGGTTGAACCAAGACTCAAGCATTTTTCCTTTTTGCCTTCTGTGATATTCCCAATTCTTTACTGGAAGAAAAGTTCCAGATCCTAAATAGTTTGTACTTTGGGGTCTATATACCGTGACTACTTCAACCCAGATGGGATTGACAGCCAGAAGACTACAGAAAACTGGGACAGAATTTGAACTCGTTGGGAGATTTCATAGCTCATGACACACATCAGACAAATGAAAACACATCAGACAAAGCCCTGCTGAAGGATGTACTCTTCAAAACTGTCAAATCTTCAAAAGCAGGGAAATGAAGAGAAGCCTAAGGAAATGTGATAACTAAATGTAATGTGGTATCCCAGATGGGATCCCAGAACAGAGAGAAAAGACTTTGGGTAGAAACTAAAGAAATCTGAATAAAATAGGGACCTTAGTTAATAATAATAAGTCAATGTTGGTTCACTAATTCCGGAAAATGTATCATACAAATGTAAGATATTAATAATAGTGTAAACTGAGTATATGGTAATATGATAACCCTCTGTACGATCTTCATAGATTTTCAATAAATCTAAATCTATTTTAAAATAAAAGTTTATTTAAAAAGTTAAAAAATGCTTCTTTGGAATTCATTTTTACTAAATCAAATCTATAATCATAATGGTCAAACTGAATGCAATATTTTTGGTGAATACTTACCAGAAATACATAAAGGCAGTTTTATTTTGTGCATCATATCAATAGCAATATTCCAACCTGCAACTTAATTAAGGTTTAGTTCATATTCTGTTTGGGTCTGCTGGTCATTTTAGTAGTATTATTTTTATATACCCTATATCATTCGTTTTATATTTATCATCAAGGCATGACCTTTCCCAAATTCCTTATCTAGTCTCAGTCTGTTTCCTTATATGTAAAATGGGGATAATAACAGATCACTTAACAGGATTGAGGTTAGGATCAAATGAGATAATGATATCAAGTCTAGTGGAAGATTTTCATATATGTAAGCTCTTAAAATATATTGCTGTCTTGTTCAAACATCGTTTTTGAGTACATAAAATAAAATTTTTCTCCCCTGCCTATAACCATCTGAAAACTTTCAGAGGGTATGTGAAGCAGATTAGAAATATCCCTTTAAGATTTCACTGCAAGATAGACTAAGGCCCATAGCATCTGGATGAACCACCAAACGTAAGTATTGAGGTGTTACAACACAGTGATGTGCAGACACCATTTCTGCAGATTTGCTTTCTCACTCCTAATTCATGCTGTTTTCTGTGATTCAATGTCTGCTTAACACTGTGGAGTTTGCTCAGACACTTGGTATGTTTAGTCTTCATTTCGAAGTCAGTTTTTATCTGTTTTTCTCAATCTTTTTAGGCAGGTGAGTTGTTTGGCTTTGTCTTGGTTGAAATATATAATGTGAAAATCCCTCTTTGATAGTGTGAGCCTTAGTTCAGAATGTTTTTATACAACTATCAGAAATGTTTTATTATCTCTTAGGAGTATTCACTGCCATATATAAGATGACCAACCCAACTCCCCAACCAGTTGAATAGTATAATATTTTTTTAAAAAGTGATATGAGATAATTTAGGTACTTTTCAATCATGAAATTCACTTTCTCAAATTGAGGAAAATTTTGAAGTTCATCATTATTATAAAAGGTGGTCAAATTCTTAACAAATCAATTTACTTTCTATCAACTATATAAATGATCCCTGAGGAATAATTTATATGCTGGGAAGATCTGAGTTAGTAGGAATTAATAAAGTGAACAGCCTTTAAAAAGAAAAAGAAGAAAACTATAAAACGTAAGGGAGAGGCAGTGCTCATATGCAGAAAAGCAGGACTATTTGCCAAAAGTGGTATCATACATGCAAAATGTTAGTGCTGACCTGCATTAGTACAATATGTATGTCAAGCTTTTTGAAAGTGGAGATGTGTGCCTAGCCATCTATTTTACACTCCCCCCCCGCCCCACCCATCCAGTTCCTGTGAACCATAGCAAACACCTCTGGTCAGGTTTGACAGAGAGCCACAAATCAAGATACAGAACACAGCAGGCAGTACAACCATGACCTGAAAGATGCACACTGTCCTTGGATTTTAGGACATCCAGACAGTGGAAAGACAGCGAGAGCACTCTGGTAAGGTTATGATATTGCTGTCTTTAAAATAAGATAATTTTTTTGTAAAGAAACTACCATCTTATTTTCCTACCCTTTTCTCTATTGTCTTATTTTACAGAAAATCATGAACATTCAGTCCTAACATGAATTATGTGAATAATGTTATCATATACCTTTAAGAGATAAATGAAGTAATCTAATCTACAGTTTGTCAAAAAGTACAAAGATATTATCTTTATGAAAAACTCACATCTGTAAAGAGTTGCAAACAGATTGAACTAAATTTCCCAAGGAACAGCCTGGGTCCATACTTACAATCTGGCAATAATCATGTTTACTATAAATGATGAAAAATACCACTTGTGTTGGACATGTAGGTATAAAAGACTTTTAGATACATTTGCTTTTATGGTTTCTGACATGTGGCAAATTAAGTCATATTTTATAGATTTCAATTCTACCCATTCTCAAATACCACTAAGCAGTTGAATAGTATCTTTTTAAGATCTCTCCTTAGGTTAAACCAGAAACTAGTTTGTGAAAACTGGTTATATATTATATATCGTGGACTCAAAATACAATTTGACTTTATGTTTATAATTATTTATCCACATATATTAATGGCTATGGTCAAATGCATTTCCTATTTTATCAGAGGTTGAAAGTTGACCACAGGGTCAGATAACCTATCTGTGTGTGTGTATATGGAAATCATATATGTTAATATAAATTTAGCTAAAGAATTAAGTTGGGTTACACTGTTTAAATTATTCCTTCTTATTTTTTTATTATTTCTAGCAATAATTTATATGTCTATAAATCACAGTTCTACAAATATTTTTTGCTGAATATTTCTGTGCTGGTTTAAGATTGCTCCATTAGCATTTACATGCTAGGTTACAGGATTAGTGGAGGAAATTCGAGGACTTTTGTACCAACAGTGAGCATTGCTAATGTAGTGTGGAGCCTGGCTTATGACCATGCATGACAATATATTACCTCTTTGAAGTTGAGTGTATTTATAAATTTAAATGCATATTTAATAGTTATTTTAAAGAGATTTGAGGCAAGAATTTAGATCTCCATGAGGAAAAAAAAATGAGAATTGTTTTATCTATCTGGATATATGCTTTCAAAAACTAATATTTGCTATTTCCTTGTATTTTTTAATTAAAATTTCACTAAATGGAAGTGAAACAGTTTGATTTAGTTTCATGGGTAAAAACATGTCCTCTCAAATACAACTTAGATAAGAAGTTGCTGGTGAAGAGAACAATTCTCTCTTGACTGAAAACATTACCAGCTACCTAAACTTGAAAAAAAACCTGATGACTTAAATCTGACTTCTTCTTAGAAATAAAAATAATACCCTACTGCTTGCAATTAACTAATTATTTGAAAATCTACGTCAAGGAAACTCTGATACTTCAATGATCATTAACAAAATAATGTTTGAAAAGTAGGCTGAAACTGTCTATGAATGAAATATACAATATGTAACTTAAACGTATTGTGTATATAAACACACACATACATATTTATATAACTTTTAATGACATAAGATAAAAATTAAATTTAGTAACAAGTTACACAATCAGGTTGAATCAACTACAGAAGTAGTTAGATGCAACCAAGTCAACTGAATTCACACTCTCTAGTGTGAAATTTTTTTTTCCATAAACAATACTATCTACATATATATCTGAATCACCTTTTCATACATAAAGGGCCAGGACAATTGAATTGCCAGAGTGAGTCACATTTCCCATAAGATATAACATTGTCGCTGTTTCTGAGATGAATCTGTCTTGATTTGAGCTTTGAAACATAGAACAATGGGGCTGTCTACATGTCATACTGAATTAAGACCAATATATTTTGGTTTCCCTGGACATCCACATCTAGTCTCCTACTCTCACTCTTATCTAAAGTCATATAGTCTTTAAAATTATCTCACTTGTAGAAGACATTTTCAGAACTCATTATAATAGAGTTTTCCCCTTACCATCTACCCAAATAGCCCACTTTTTCTCCGACCCTTCATTTTTCTTCATAGCACTCATCAAAGGTGACATTATTCTGTCTGTCTGTTTATCTGTTTGTCTGTGTATCTGTTTATCATCAATCTATGATAGATTCGTTTATGGTCTACCTCCACCAGTGGCATTTCACTTCCATGAGGGCAGGGGATTTGTTTTATCTCCTGCTACAGCCTAGTACTAGAATGTCACCTGGTACTTTTTAGAAATTCAATAATTATTTCTTGAATGAATAAGAAAATAAACCAATAAATATAATGCCATTCATTAGAAAATCTCTTATTTCCTCTATAAGAACTCTCTATATTTCTTATTTTATTGCCTGTTTAATGTCCTATGTCTAAGCTGAGGCAATATTAGCTGTTCACTAAAACTGGCATAAGTTCAAAGAGTAACTTAGTAGTTCAGTAAAAGTTTATTTGCATGCTTTTACAAGTTTTAATTTACATTCAATACCCATTCATAGATTTTTATTTATAATTTAAGCTGATAGATTTATGTAGGCTTCAAAATTATTGTATACAGAATTTATTACATTACTGTCTCAGAACTGTTGCCACATACAGATGAGTGACCATAATCACATCACGGATGTGGACCCAATTGATACTGATTTGGCAGTATAAATGTATAGTCCCAGGAGTTTTGAAGACAACCTATACCGAACACTCCAATAAGGCTCATAACTCATCAAAAGTTAGAAAACAATGCTAAAATTATTGTCATGGTTATTGGCAGATAATGAAAAATTTACACTGTTCTTCCTTTTTGCTTTCTTTCCTTGAGAGTCTACTACATAAGGACTCTTTCTAACAAAAGGAGTGCAGAGAGGTATGAGCTCCAAGTCTAGAGGGACACATAAAGTAAACAGAAAACAATGTAATGTAATAAGTACTTAGTGTGGTGACTCAGGAAGGGCACCAGAGAAGACTTTCCTCAAAGAGACAGGTTGGTCTTGAAGTTAGAAGAGGAATTCATGGGAAAAAAAGAGAAACAAAATCACAATTACAGGCAATTGCTACTCTGCTTCTAAAAGTTGATCAGAACAGTAAGAATTAAAGATTATAGTGTTTTGAAAGAATTTCTCTCCAGTTGTTGTTTGTTTCTTTTATTGGCTAGGTAGATGAAAATTCAGATGCATTTTCTAACTGACCCACTGTATGATCTCACTGTCTTCTGTATTTCCAGTCAAAGATGAAGGCAATTTTTTAATTACCAAAAAGCTGAGGAACTAAGGTTAATGTGTAATGGAAGAATAAGCAGCAGGTCGCTCTATGCATCTGGAAACAGTGAGCAGAACTCACAGTTCAAGGTGTGTGATTCTAAAGCAAACTCCCTAGATACAGGGTCTCTATGGCTTTTCTCCAAGTAAACAGCAAAATTTATGAAGGAAAGACATGTAACTGAATCATTTCTTTCAAATATTCCACCCTTTCTGGCACATTTCCAATCAGATTGGCCTTTTCCTGCTTAGAGTACCTACACTATTGTTATTTTTTTAATGCAGGGAAATTTTTGCACAGCATTTTAAATGAGAAATTGCATATAACAGAGAAAAAAGTTATAGAAGCTTTTAGTAATGAGGCAATTAGGGGGTTATATCATAAAAAATGTATGACAAATTGATAAATTAAAAATTATAAATTATAAAAATGAATCTGCTAAGGGCCACATGAAGAGTTGATGAGAATTTAAAAAGTCAGGGATTTTTTTAGAATTCTAAACCTAGAAAGTGAACAGGTAATAATCATAACATGAGAAAACGCAAGAATAGCTGATAAAAATCAACTCAACCAAAGCCTTCCATAGTTTCAGGTCAATGAACTTAAGAATACAAGGTCACTCACTATTTGATCCTGGTGAAATCAAGGAATTTTTTTCTCAATTTGAGCTTGCCATGGCAGTGCTAAATGAGTGAGAAGATGAGGGCAAACAGATGAGGGCACTGGGTAACAGCTATTGATAACAGGATTAAATGAAAATAAAAACATGTGAAAAAATAACTGCACCTGCACCCATTAAAGCTTGGTAATGGTCACTGGGCCTTGATAGAAACCAGAATGCTTGACTCCTTGTAATTTGAAAGTTATTTTACAAGCCGTTATTGTGCATTTCCTCATGCATGCCTTCCTTTTTATTGTCAAGGGAAATTGCTACAGGGCATTTTTAAAATGCAGAAGATCTGGTGATTTTACTGTGGCTGTTTTTGTTTACCCCTATATTGTGAGTTAAAGTTTATTTTAGCAATGTGGAACTACCTTGTACCTGTTTCAATATGTGCTTTAATTTGCACATAAAGCTTTCAGAAATTAAAAATAAATAAATAAAACAGGCACTAGGAAAAGTAGGTGTCATCTCTAAACAGATACTCAGAGAAAAGAGGTACATAGAATTAAGTTATATATTTGTGCGTCAGCATATCTCTCAAAGCATTACAGTAGATTCTGAACAGTAGATATAAAGCATGAAAGTAATATGGAGAAAGTACTATTTAAGGTTACCACCTCGGGAGATCTCAGAGTAAGACTAGAGAACAAGTGGAGTTGAAGGGCAGTCTAGGGAGAAGAAAATCATGTGCAAGAGCTAGAAGAAATGAAACAACCTAATGAGAATGGGTATTTCTAAAGTAGTTCAATATTTTATCAGTGTAATTAAGCTAATGGCAGCCAGTGCATTGCATGGAGGCATGACAGTTATGAAGAATAATGTATTAGTTATTAATTGCCCAAATTATCCCAAAATTTAGCTCCTTAAAACAATAAACATTTATTATTTCACAGTTCCCGTGAGTCAAGAATCTGGGTCCAGCTTAATTGGATGCCTCTGACTTAGGATCTCTCAAGAGATAGTCAAGCTTTTGGCCAGGGCTTCAGTCATCTCAAGTCTTGATTGAGACTGAAAGATCTACTTCCAAGCTCACTCAAGTGGGCCTTTCCCCAGAGTTGCGCATAACATGTCAGCTTGCTTCCTGTAGAGTGAGTGATCTAAGATGAAGTACACAAAATGGAAACCATTAGCTTTTGTAACCTAGACTCAAGAGTGACATACTATCCTTCCTGCTATATTCTATTAGTTAAAAGTGAGTCACTATATCCAGCACACTCAAGGGGAAAAGATTGTATAAGTGTACAAGTGTATAACATTGGGAATCATCTAAGATGCTGCTACCACAAACACATACGACTTTACTTCCAGACATGGCTTAAGGTGGCCTCGCTGAGGCTGAGAAATAGGCAACGAAATCAGGGTTGAGCTTTCATTGGTGTAAGTTTTTATTGCTTTCATATAGAACCTTTTCTATTGCTCTATGAGACCAAACTGGTGGACTGAATTCTGCAGATGACTAGGGAATCTATGAAAGCCTTCTGGCAGTGCCCAGAACTGTAGACATTTACTTAGGGTAAAGAGGCATCTATCTTCTATTTTTTGTAATGTCAACCTCACACCTGAAGGGTACAATCCAACAACAGCAACCTGCAATCTTCTCTTTCATCTATCTAAAAAACTTTGTTTTGGTTCATTAAACTCACTTTTCTTTATCATAGAAAAAAGGGAGTTTGTTTTGGTTGTACGAGGGTTGCAAGGAGCTTTTAGGCACTGCATCTTTTAAAAACCGAGTATACCATTGGTGCAAAGGGCAAAGCAAAACAATGAACAAGTAGTCAGGAACAAAGAAAGATTGGCTCTGTCTCTCACACTAAAGAGCTTAGATATATGCCATGGACAATATGTGACTTCTCAAGGGTATTTCATTTTGTAGAGAGCACATTGACAACAACGTGGAAAAAGTAGATTTGTGGGGCTATTGTAGGAACTAAGATAGAGTTAGAGAAGACAAAGAGAGAATAGAATTGAGATATTTTTAAAAAGCAAAATGCATTAAACTTAGCAATTAATTGACTGTAGAGTGTATGGTAGAGGAAGAGTTTTGGTTAGTTCCGTCTCTTAGTTTAGTTGATGAGATCAATGGGGAATATAGAAGAAAATATAAGTTTGAAAGAAATGATTATAGGAAAAGATAGAGAATATGGATCTGAATAGTTTCATAAATCTAAAATCAAAAGAAAATGAAGAAAGAACTAAATAAACTGTGAAACTGGAAAAAAGAGTATTTTTTTTTTGAAATAGAAAATACAATCCATAGTAACGTTCTTCAGTCTAATGCCTTTTATTTTTCTGTAATATTTTTTAGATTACTCTCTGTCTTTGGAATATGTGAAAAGCACTAAACCAAAGTTCTGTGGATTTGGAATTAAAGAAAAAAAATCTAAGATTAGAGAAACGAATATTGTATAGGTTCGGAAACACAGGAGACAGAAAAAAATTACTATTTTGCAACAAATCATATCAGTTGGAAAATTACTTACTGAGCTTTGAATACGGAAATATTAAGAATTGTTTTCTTTCCAAAACCAACTAGAATTCTTTTATTGCTATTAATTTTTAAATTGTAATATGTTTTGAAGGAAAAGCCCGGACATTTATGGTTTTAGATATAGAAATTGGGTTTTTTCGTTGTTATTCATTAAACACATAAATGAGTTGATCTTCTCTTCAACTGCAAATTAATTGCTATGAAAAGAAATTCTACTTACAAATTTTTTAATATTGCTTTCACTTCAAAATAGTGCAAGGAATTTCCTAACGTATTTTACCAAATAGTTCACATTTGTTTTCTAGACTGTTTTCTGAAACATATTTTGCTTGTCAGCGGAAGCCAAAGAAGTCAGAAGTCAAGACCTAAGGTTTCTGTCCCAAATCTAACAACAAAATGTTCTTGAGCAGCATCTTAAAAGCAGCAGCTTCCTTGACTTGGTAATAAAAATTGATTATGATAATTTTGACAATTAATACATAACATTTATTGAGCTCTTATTAAATAACAGACATTATGTTATGCTTTTTGTGTGTGTTACTTTTCTTTAAGTTTCTTAACATTTGTATGTGGTGTATTATTAGTACCATTTAAAAAATAAGGAAAGGAAGGGCCATGCTTCCACAACACAATAAGCGGTGGAATCAGGATTTGAACTCAGGTGGTCTGGCACAAGAGTCCATTACTCTTTACTGTTTCTACATGTTTTTCCAGGCATTTGTTGTCCTTAAAGCAACAACATATGATAGTAACATGTACATTAAAACAATTCATACTCTACAGTCTTTATTCTTTTGGAAGAGTAAAGTGAAGTTATAGGCTAGTTAGATAATTTTCTGAAGATATTCTAGCTACTTCAAAATAGAGTAGTAAAACAGTAAATAAAATGTTCCAGAAGGAAAATAAGAGCATGTAGATAAATGATCTGGAATTCTGAGCTATGTCATATTTTACTACTAAGCTGAAATAAAAATATTTTTTCTAGAAAGGGTATATAGACATTCTTTCACCTTGAAAGTAAATATTTTTTCTTAAAATATCTAAATATTATCTTGGACTGTATAGGACATTGCCCTAAAGCAAAATCTATTTTCTTTTATTTATTTATTTATTTTTTTACTTTATTTTTGCTAGAAGGCTGGGGGTAGAGGTGGGAAGAGGAAATTTAAGATTTTTTTCTGAACTAAATTACTGAACTTAAAGAAAAACAATACGATCCTGGAAAGTATTCCTAGATGAGAAGAGACCAATTGATAAACACATATCTTCATGTAACCGATTATATAATACCTCATGGGTGCTGTGGTATTACTGTAAAAACATGGTTTGTATCTTTGGAATATTATATTTAATTTAAATAAATTTCAAGCCAACTACTTTATTCTACCACTGGTGAGTGATACAGCCAGTTTCCACAATGCTTAAGTTAGCAAAGAAATGGAAAATCAAGGAAAGAAAATATTCTAGTGTTGATCTGCTAAGAAAGTGAAATGCCAAAAGCATTGCAAAGAAAGATAGCTCATTTCTGCACCAGTGAAGTGTGGGGAAAAAAAGTTAATCTCTTCTTGATACAACATGTTTTTCCTTTCCTTTTTATTCTCATTATTTGAGGGTCACTTATTCAACTTTGAATACAGGTTGTATAAATATATTTGTTTTATTGTTAATTTAAATATATTCAACATAAGTATAGTATAAAATAAATATAAAATACATGTATTTGGAGGCTTTTTAAGAGACATTTTCTTCTCTCATCTAACACAAGTTAAATTTACCAAGTATTAGTGATTAAGGCAAAAAAAAAAAAACACCACTCACTAAAATACTTGAAAATTACAGGCAGCTTCAATATATAAATTTTATTATTATTATTCTAATTGTGTCATGGAAGAAGAGCCTAAGCTTCTGGTTAAAAATAACAAATTGATTTAACACAGACATTTACCTCTCTTCTCTCTGCAAAGTCCAATGAAATAACAGTAAAGGAATAAAAATTATATAAACGTATAAGGGCAATGAGAACTAGGAAGTAAGTGAAGTAGAGAGAAATCCATAAAACTGTAAAAGATGTAAAGCAGATTGTTAATCACTAGTTTCGGCAGAAGAGTTTGATGCCCAAGTGTTCTTTGCAGAGGAGAAAGAAAACTACAGGCACTAGGTGCATGAAGTTGTTAGTGGGTGTGGAGCAGAAATTAGAATTATGTAAAAGCCTGTATGAGGACCAGTTAGAACTACCTTCCATCCCCTCCTGGCATGGCAGGCAGGAAAGTGTCACCCCGCTCCCTTATCATCACAGAGGTTTGAGAAGTTGAAACACAGAGGGTCTCTAGAACTAAGAAATCAGTCAGGAAGGAGGATCAGTAGCCACTGAAAACAGGATCATAAAGTGAAAGTCAACAAATCAGAATGTCTGAGTAAGAAGACGCTGGCCCTTTCTCCTACTTAGCTCTCAAGAAGACAGTGAGATCTATACGTGCCACCTTTTTATCCTCATCATGGGCAGAAGATTAGAAAAGCCCTTGCTGGTGAAATTGACTTGGGGGAAGGCTCCCCTAATTAATTAGTTGCTTCTCTACTCGATATCTCCATGGTGAGGCCTACACCTCCGTACCTTTGGGAAAATCAGCCACAGGGATATAGACCTTCCAAATGTGTTCTTAGTGCTTTCCCTTAAGTATCAATAAGCCAAAGACCTCCAAACATTGGAGGAAAGTTTCTAACATAAAACAAAATTTTTTTAAAGAGCCAAAAACAAAAGGATACTGAGAGGAAATAAAGTTAATGAAGAAAGCAAAATAAAAACCTCAAAAGATATAAAATTAGTATCCTCAAATAATTAAGAAAAAGTAGTTCATCCATGACATAAAAAAAGAAATATTCAGAGACTAAGTCAAAGCTTTTGGAAATCTGAAAAATAATGAAAATAAACTATTCAATAGGAAATATTCAGAAAGTAATTGGATGTAGTGGTGGATTGAGGGTAGGGCAATGGGAGTGATCTTACCTGGTGCAGGCAAGAAAGGGGTGTGCTGTGTGTTGAAAATTTAAAAATAATAAAACCAACTAAAATAGTCTGCTTTTTATTACCATGAGCTATGTCAATGTCAAAATATTCTTATCCACAACAAGTTTATGTGCATCTAACTTCTAAACAGTTGTTGCAGTTGCTGTCGGTTCTAAGAAGAAATGGGTCCAAGGAAACAAAGATATGAATAGTATTAAAATTTCTGGAATTTGTTGTGAAATAAGATTTTAATGTTTTATTGGTTATTTACCTCTTTATATTTCTTATTTTGTATAATTTTGCTTCTCCTCCCCCTTTCCTTTATGACATTAGCTGTTGGTTTGTCTATTAACTTTATTTACATAACAACAGCATTTTGAATTATTAGTTGTCTACCTCATTGATCTCTACTTTTATATTTAATAATTCTTCCTTTGAGTTGCCTTCAGTTTAATTTTTGTTTTTTAATCTTGCTTTTCTAGGATGTATTTAATTCATTTATTCATTTATTTTTACATTTTAATTTGGTACTACTGACATACGTTAAAATATGCATTTATTTAAAGTGTACTATTTATGTTTTACCCATGTAAAACCCATAAACTATCCCAACACTAAAGATAATGAACATGCTCATTACCCAGAGAAATCTTGTTATCTCCTGAAACCTTCCTTCTACTTCTCTCCAACCCTTCATTGTGAGACAATCACAGATCTGCTTTCTTTCTCGATCAATTAGTTTGCATTTTTAGAAATTTATATAAATAGAATCATCTATGGGCTCTTTTATCAAACTTCTTTCACTCAGCCTAATCATTTCAGAATTCATCTATGTTGTAACGGGTATCAGCAATTCATTTCTTTTTTTGCTAAGTAGTATTCTTTCGATGTCTGTACCACTGCTTCTTTATCCTTTAGACTGTTAATGGATATCTAGGTTGTTTCCAATTTGGGGCTGTTATGAATCATGTGCCAATGATCATTCATGTAAAAATCTTTGTATGGGCATATCTCATTGATAACTAACTAGAAGAATGGCTAAGTCATATGGTGAGTGTATATTTAACCTTTAAGAAACTGTCAAAAAAGTTCTCTGAAGTGATTGTACCATATTACATTCCCCCTAGAGGAGTATGAGAGTTCCAATTCCTCAGGTGGTATGGTCAGTCTTGATTATTTTAGACATATTAATAGGTGTACAGTGGTATCCCACTGTGGTTTTAATTGGCATTTCTCTAATGAGACTTCTGATGTTGAACATTTTTTCAAGTGAATATTTACCATTCATATATATTTCTTTAATAAAATGTTGGTTCAAATATTTTGTTATTTTTTATTTGATTGTTGACTTTCTAATCATCAAGTTTTGAGAGTTATTTATATATTCTGAATATGTCTTATCAGATATATGCTTTGAAAGTATTTTCTCCCACTCTGTTGCTTGCTTTTTCATTCTACTAGAAAAATCATTTGAAGAACATTCTTAATTTCTAGGAAATATAATTTATTAATTTTCCTCATGGATTATGCCCATTTCTTCTAGGTTATTAAATTTGGTGTTATATACTTTTTCATAGTATTCTTGTATGATCCTTAGTATTTCTGCAGTGTCTGTTGTAATTTCCCCTTTCACCCCTGATTTTGTTTATTTGTGTCCTTTCTCTTTTTTCTTTAGTGAGTCTAGCCAAGGGTTTGTCGATTTTATTAATCTTCTCAAAGAACCAGCTCTTTGTTGCATTCATTTTTTCTAATGTTTTTTGTTTTCAATTTCATTTATTTCTGCTCTAATTTTGATGATTTCTTTCCTTCTGTTAACTTTAGGCTTCATTTGCTCTTCTTTTTTAGTTTTTTAAGATGAAATGTCAATTTGTTTACTTGAGCTTGTTCTTGTTTTTGGAGATAGGCCTGTAATGACATGAACTTTCCTCTTATGACTGCTTTTGCCATGTTCCGAAAGTTTTGATATGTTGTACTATCATTATCATTCGTTTCTATATATGTCTTGATCTCTCTTTTTATTTCTTCTCTGACCCAGTTATTCTTCAGTAGCATGTTATTTAATCTCTATGTGTTAGTGGTTCTTCCTGCTTTCTTTTTGCAGTTAATCTCTAGTTTCAAAGCATTATAATCAGAGAATATGGTTGGTATGATTTTAGCCCTTTTATATTTTTTGAGGCTATCTCTGTGTCCCAGTATGTGGTTGATTCTTGAGAACATTCCATTTGCACTACAGAAGAATGTATAAACAGCTGTTTTGGGATGGAAGGCTCTGTAAATGTCAATTATGTCCATTTGGTCTAATGTGTCACTTAAGAATGCTTTTTCCTTATTGATGTTCTGTTTGGATAATCTGTCCATATTCAACAGTGGGGTATTAGGTCCCCTACTATGATAGTGTTTTGGTCTGTTTCTCCCTTTAGTTCAGTTAGTAATTGCTTTATATATTTTGGAGCTCCCTGATTGGGAGCATAGATATTAATAAGTGTTATGTCTTCTTGGTGCATGATTCCCTTTATCATTATGAAGTGTTCCGCAGTATCCTTCTTTACCTTTTTGATTTTGAAGTCTATTTCATCTGATATTAGTACCTCTACTACTGCTTTTCTCTGAATGCCTTTTGCTTGAAATATTCTTTTCCACCCTTTTGTTCTGCACGTGTCTTATCTCCATTCCCCTTTGGGAATTTGGATCTTTGAATCCTCCTCTTTTTAGTCATTGTTATCTCAGTTAGTCCTTATGTATGCTGAACATTCATTACTACTTGCTATAGCAATTCTCTTCTTATTGTTTAAGCTTATCTTATAATGCCCTGTTCGTAGTAAGGATTGCATTCCTCTGCTTCTATTTGCCTTATAGTCACTTTACTCCTAATTACTTATTTTTTTTTTGTCATTTTGTTTTAGGTGAGCTGACCCCTTTCAGAATTTTCTGTAATGCAGGCCTCGTAGTAGAGAATTCTCTCAATTTTTGTATGTCTGTAAAGGTCTTTATTTCTCCTTCATATCTAAAGGAGAGCTTAGCTGGATACATCATTCTAGGCTGGTAGTTCCTTTCACTTAATATTTTGAATATTTGATTCTACTCCTTTCTGGCTTGTAAGGTCTGTGCTGAGAAGTCCGACGATAATCTAATTGGTTTTCCTTTATAAGTTACTGTTTTATTCTCCCTGGATGCCCTGAAAATTTTGTCTTTGTCGTTGATTTTTGATAATACAATGTGTCTTGGCGAAGACCTTTTTGGTTTGAGATAATTGCGTATTCTGTTGACTTCTTCAATTCCCAGCTCTAGCTCATTCCTTAGATTTGGGAAACTCTAATCAACTATTTGTCTGAAAATGCTTTCTAGTCCCTGTTCCTTTTCCTTGCCTTTGATAATGCCCATTATTCTTATGTTTCCTCTCTTGATGGTATCAGCTATTTCTTGTACTTCTCTTTCATTATTTTTCATTCTTCGGTTTCTCTCTTTTTCCTTCTGATTTATTTCTAGATTTCTGTCTTCGATATCACTGATCCTTTCCTCCAGTTGGTCGACTCTATTTCCCAAGCTTGTTGTTTCATTTTTCAACTCTTGCAGTGATTTTTTGTTTTTTGTTTTTTGCTTTTATCTCCAGAAGATCTTTTCTGTTCTTTCTGAGGGTTTCAATCTCCTTGTTCTGCTCATCTAGTTGTTTTTTCAATTCTTGAAATTGTTGATATGACTCATTTCGGAACTGAGTTTTTTCAGAAGTATCATCCTGAATACTCTGTCATTTAAGTTACATATTTCTATGTCTATAAGCTTACTTTCTGGAGATTTTTCTCTTTCTTTCTGAGATGCCTTGTCACCTTGGTTGTTCATGGTGTTTAATGGACTATTACTCCACCTGGTCATTAATGGAAATGTATTCTGCCTTTTTTTTTTCCAGAAAGAAGAGTTATTATATAAAGGTCTCTCTTTAGCCTGCTGCAAAGAAGGTCCTTTTCTTTTGTTTTCAGTAGGTGGCATCTAAGCCTCTTGGATCCTTAATTTATAAAAACCATTAATAATGCCTTTTTATTTTCTTGTAGCTATTCAATCACGCTTGCTAACCTCAGTTTCAGTCCCTATCAGTGTTAGCAACAGTTTCGATAGCATTTGCTCAGAATCCCCTGGGGTTCCGCATTGATTGTTTTCAGAGGGTATGAAGGGAGGGACCCTCTGAATTGGGGGTTGGGGACTGTGGCTCAGCCTTGGTTTTGCAACCGTGCCAGGTAAAAATCAACTGTTGTTTCTCGGCTGTCCTCTTCTCTGCTTTCTGCCCTGATAACTTGGCCCTGCCACCGGCTGCGTAGAACTCACAACTCTCCCAGGCTGGGCTATTCAGGGAACTCAGTGCACCTTCTCCTCTCCTCCTCCCCCTACAGGGAGCTCCAGTGGCTGCAAGAAGCAGCTTCTTTACTTCTCCCAGTCCACCACCCGATGCCCGGGGTTCTGATCTGTGGTATCTCTTATGTGCAGATACCACGCTCAGATTGCTGGTGTGCAGTTTTGGTGTTTTTTGTTGAGTTTTAGATGTTCAACTTATTGTTGTCTCAAGGGGAGAGATCTGGAGATGTCTCCTACTCCACCATGTTTCTCCAAAATCCAAACACTGTAATTATTATCACTAGTTCAATTTGAGTAATTTAAAAGATATCTTCCAACTCTTGACTTAACATGGCCAGTCTTTCTTCTAATTTCTTGAATATATGGAATCCAGTTATAATAACTATTTTAACTGTATCATCTGTATCAATTCTGAGTCAGTTTTGTTGGTTGATTTTTCTTCTCATTGAATGGAATCTATTATGTGTAGTATTTTCCTGGTTTTTTTTTGTTTGTTTGTTTCGTATTTTTGTTAATTTTTATTAGATGCCAGACATTGTGAATTTTACCTTTTGGGGTATTGAATATTTTTGTCTTCCTGTAAATATTCTTGAGCTTTATTCTGGAAAGTATTCATTACTTAGAATCAGTTTTGTCTACTCAGTTCTTGTTTTTAAGGTTAGTTGGAGTCAGAGCAACATTTACTCTAGTGTTAATTTTCCTTACTACGGAGGGAAGAAAAACCCTCAGAATTCTACCTGAGGCTCAGTGAATTGTAAAATTTTCCACTCAAGATAGTAGCTCTATCTTGGCTTTAAAGATTGTTCCTTCTCATTCTTTCAGGTAATTCATTCCTCCTGCTCCAGATATGTTGTCACATGCATTACCAATGCTCAGTGCTTGAGATAGACCCTGTCCATATCTTAGATGTTGTCTCTCTGTGCAGCTCACTGTTCTTCAGTTTACTGCCCAGTGAACCATAGCTACTTTGGGTTCCTCAGACTACAAGCTTCATCACTTTAGCTCATGAAGACTTCTGGGCTCCGCCTGATTTTCCCCAACCCTGCATTGCAGGTGAGACATTTTCTCCAGGTAATAATTTGGGGAAATTGTAGGGCTCATCTTATTTATTTCCCATCTCTTAGGGGTCATTGTGCTTTGTTTCCTGACATCCAATATCATGGCAACTGTTGTTTTATATATTTTATCCATTTCTTTAGTTGTTGTACAAGGGAGGTAAATCTGGTCCCTCTTATTCCACCTTAGTCAGAAGTGAAAATGTCTTAACTATCTGCTAACCATCTGGGGCTGGTGTTTTCTTCACCTTCTTCTTCTCCCACCCCTCCACCTAGGCACTAAGAAAGCAGCAGCAAAAATGTTAATGCATTAATTATTATTTTTTCATTTTTTTGTGATTAAAAACATTTAGTGCTTTGACTTTTCCTCTCTTTACTATTTAAATATATGCCATTGGTTCTGATATGTAGTACTTTTTATTGTTATTACTGTTTAGAAATTCTGTTATTTCAGTTTATTTTTCCCTTTTCATCTGAGAGGTAATAGAATATTTTATATTTAATATACAGATTTAAGGACTTTCTTGACTTTTACTTCAGCAATAATTACTAATTTTATTGCCTTATAATTGAAAAGCATTTTTTTAGGGGTAGGGAAATATTTTTACTTCAGGAAACTTACTATTAATTGTTTACTCTCGACAACTCTTCTAAAATATTATACAGAGACATGGCTCCTATACATTTGCATTGATGACAATAACTGTTTTAAGCACATTCCTTATTGAAGAATCCTTTCCTTTCACCTGTGTGTTCTTCACTTCACCAAGAATTTATTGAGCATAATGTAGGTGCCATAGATACCAGGTTAAAGATTCGGACCCTTCCCCAGAGGATGCATGATAATCTGCCATGTTCCCCCCATCCCTTTTAGTTTTACTAGAATTCCTCATAGCTTTTTTTCCCATATTTTCAAGTATAATGTTCCAAAGATTTATAGTGTTACTCAAATTATTGTAGAGCCTATCCTGAAAAACTATACGAATGATCACTAATAACAAGATTGTGTGTCATCTTCACCTCTTCATGTTCTTTCTTACCTTTCCTTGAGTTACAAAGACTGAGTTTCAACAATTAGTAGGGCACTACTATTACCAAGTGTAAAATAAAAAGGAGAAGCCAATATACAATTATAATTATAAAACTAAAAATGTTCAAAAATTACAGTGTTTAATAATGAAAAGGTATTTGTGAAATGGGGATAGTCAAATGTTTCAACTAGCACAAAGCTGTACATCTAATTTTATAAAAGTAAAACTTCATGATTAATAGAATCAAATGAAAACTAAACTACCTCAATTTTTATTTGTACAAAATGGTAATGAAAATAATAACTTTATGGGGTTGTTAATAAGATCTGAATTAATGAATGCAAAAACTTTCTTGACATGTAGCAGGCACTGGGTATATACTAGTTCTTGTTTTGATTATTATTCATTCTTATATAAAGATAGACATTTTTAAAAATTTAAACAATGATCCGAAGACATAAATAACTTAAAAGAATTTCCAGGATACATTTGGGGGAATTCTGATGTTTTGTCTACCAGTAGTTGGAAAGAAAGAGTAGTAGTCATGTATGATTTCTGCTGACCTGAGTTTATTTCCAGTAACACACAGTGGTCACAACAAAGCATTCAAATATGACTTTGTATATTTCAAATGTCATGGGAAAAGCTGGAACTACACAGGAGAAAATCATTGCCAGACGTTCTGGTTCTCTTCTCTTATTTAAAAATGGCTAACTAAACTCATAAACATGCTCACTTCCTCAGTGAGGCCATCCCCTTCGGACTAGACTCCTGTAAGTTGTCCTATGCTCAAACTCCAATTTCCCTAATATAATTTAATTAAAATTTTTCATAGTTATTTTTAATTGTATTTCTTTCCAATATACTGCAACTCCACAAAAAGAGGAGACGTGTCTGTCTTATTCATTGATGTAGCCCCAGCACCAAGCAGACTGTTTGGCACAATGTTGGTAGTAATAAATATTTATTAAATAAATGAATGGGTAAATGAATAAATTCTTTAACAAATATGCAAATTTAAATTGAGGGCCAGAGATAGCTCTACTATCTGGGTCTGAAGCAGACACATGAAAACATGCAAACACACATTTCCAACAGTTCTGATAGAGTGAGAAAATGTCATATGCATCCTCAGGGCAACCTATCACTGATAATTATCAAAGACCCACATAGACTTTCAGGATTTGTATTGCTCTAGAACCAGCTAGGACTCATTAATCCGTAGCTGTACACTGAATGTATACATACTCAGATTCGACTAAACTAGTTTGTAGAGAACTAGCAATGTACCAGGCTAAGAGCTATGTGCTTTATCAGGCAATCTCACTCAATGGCACAAACTTTAATGTGGCAGGATGATCGTTTCTATTATAAATAAGGAAAGTGGCTACAAAAGAGATCATAACTTGAGCAAAGTCATCTAGCTTGTTAGTAGAAGAACCAAGATGCATACACAAGAAGTAAGCTTGCATGTTGAGAGTGAATGTTTTAGGGTAAAGCAGAGTAATGTAATTATGTCCCAGTTGTTTTTGCATGGAGGTAAGCATGTCTGCACATGTCATCGGTGAACTCAACTGAAGCCTAAATTAACATACTTATACATATATCTGGAATCAGTCATGCCTACTAACAGTCACTTGCTGTCAGATATTAGCTCTTTAAGTTTTTTATGCTTCATTGTCCATATCTGTAAAGTAAAAATGTTATGTACCTTGTTTCCCTTATTTGTTCCTACAAATAAGATAGAAGCCACATTGTATTTAACACAGTGCTTCAAAGTTTTAAAGGGATTGTTAACATAGCTATCATCTCAATTTTCTTCCATTCCTATTTTTCTGAGCAAAATTTGCTCTCTTCCTTATTTTTGTTTGGAGCTTTATAGCCTTATAGGTTACTACTCCTGCATTCTTTCAATATGATAAACATTATCCTAGAAAGTTTACAAATAGAAAAGTTATTTTCAGATTCTGGCAGAATGAAAATCAAATCAGGTTCCCAGAAAACAACAACTGCTTACATTAAAGGTTTGCTATATTATGGTTACCATTAAAATGAGCACAAACAGCATTGGACTTGACTTTTAAACAGCTCTAGATTATTAAAATTGTGACCTTTACTTTGAAATTCTCACCAATAAATTAGGGATAGTAAACTCAAATCTTCTTGAAGTCATCAAATTCCATAAAATTGTAAATAGTAATGTTGTATCAAGAGTTTATGCTTTATTCACATAGTCCATATTTAAGGAAGGCATGGATTCAAGGGAAAATGTATATTTTCTATATTTGAAATCAATTTTTATGTTTTTTAAAAACCAATTTTTTATTTCTGAAAAGTGCTGACCCATAATGTTAACGAAATTGATGAGCAATGGAACATAATTCTTTGACAACACACTATAGATTCACTCATTTTAGTCTTTCAGAAGTGCAATATTTATGACAACGCTCCTGAAATTAAAGTATGCTACTTCCACATCAGAAAAAAAAAATTATATGCCATTACAAAACACAAAACAAAACTTTTTGTGGAAAATAATGCTTGATCTGTTATTATCAGCAGCAAACTGACCTAAACATTTCCAGGATTTGCAGGAAGATCAAAACATATCTAAGGTAATCCAACTTGTCATTTTTTTTTTCCTCACATAAAGGTTGGGTTGTATAGAGGCAGCAAAATGCTTTGTGTTTCTTTTACTGTGTTCCCAAATCACATAGTCATGTTTTAATACCATTAAGTTTATACAGTGAACTTCAAATACCTATTTCCTTATTTGGATTGATCAGAACATCTTCAAAACATCAGCCCAACTTGGTACACTGCCCAGGAAGTCTTTTGAGAAGAGAGAATGAGATTTATTGGCTAAGACAGGAAACTACCTGGAAAATTATGAGGTCTTAGTAAGACTATCAGTACTCCTGACTTTGCTAAGAGTCAGCTATGTGGAATGCAGAAAGAACTCCAGGCAGCTTTAAAATAAACTCGTTGATTAAATGCAATTATAAGAAATTGTCAACTGTCAGAATCGATATGTTTCCTTGGATTAATGTAAGAAATCACCGATGTTGGAAGTATGATTAGTGGATTTCCAAAACTGGCTCAATTTTCCTACATGGTAAGGTCTAGAGGCAATGAGAAAGCCTACTTTCTCAAACTCTATCTCCTTTTCAAGTTCTGGGATTCTTACAATCTGACTTTCTAAACAAGTCATGTAAGACTTTCCAGAAGGAATGGGTTCATAGCAAGGTAAGGGTGTAGCATAGAAAAACAAACTGATTACTGCTAAACAGTGTTAAAAGAGAACATTTTCCTTGATGGATTTATCATGCCTTCAGGCCCATTTTTGAGATGTAGCAGTGATTTGTGAACATTCTGGGAATGGATTTGTATCTCAGGAACTAACTCACATTTACCAAAGCTCATAGATATGTAACAGGTAAAACTAGATGCTATTTGAAGGATTAAAACTGAGAACTATAACTGCCCATGTATTTTGGTACTTCATACTTTATCCAGAGTATTCTCTCAAAGCAATACAACTACAATAAAAGTAAAATTATAATCAGAAGTTTTCTCTGAATGACAGAATTTGAATAAGAACTTTTTACATTATAATTTGAATGTTTGAATTTTTCATACCAGATAACTCTTTTAAAATTAGAGTTAGTCCTTTTAGGAGGCAACCCTTTCCAAGTACTTCTAAAATCTCTCTTTCCTTTTGTCTCCTCAAAGCCCACTCTTCATACAAAATATCCTCTAGGAGAACTATCCCATTGAGTCACTAACAAACATGCCTGTTTAAATCAGTTTCTGAGGTGGCCAAGACAGCATTAGCAGTAGATCACAGATAACCTAGGGAGGAAGATAAAAGTCTATGAAGATTAAGAGTAAATGAACAAGAAATGCTGAAGATATATTCCACTACTTCATAAGTTAAATAAGGCCTGCTTTGTGGCTTACATCTATTTGGATATAAGCAGCCTCCTTCTCTGGAGTTCGAGCACCCATCAAAATGATTACAAACTTGACCCAGCAATTCCACTTTTGAGTATTTATCCAAAAAAAAAAAAAAAGTTTAGAGTTTACTCATTTTAGTACACAATTAGAAATTGTGACCTATGGATCATACAGTTAGTCACCAGTATTGACTTACACGTTTAATTCGTTCAAGTCAAAACAAGACTTTCAGTACAGCCAGTACTACAAGCTCAAGCTAGTAGCTAAGAAACGAAGATTGCCATTGTGACTTGGTCTTCGTCATACTTTGTTATCGCACATAACCTAGATTCTAGATTTAGTACTTATCTTAAATTTTTGTTGATACATGAGATTTAATGAAGCTAATCTACTCTACCCCAGCTGTATTGGCTTTGTAATATCAACATGGTACAAATGTAGGGTTTTTTTCCTCAATGTGCTAAACAGTCATAATTCAGATAGTACTTAAGGAGCAGATACTGGGAGATAATGGTTCTGAGGACAGTATGGCTACTGAGAAATAACCAAATTCCTTAAGTACATAAATGGAGCATCTATCACAGACTTGTACCCTTAGCTTTCAAGAAGTATGGTTACCTCATAACCATAGACTCGGCCTGTGTGAACCTACCGGACATTTGGCTTAATTAAACTTTTGAGGAGTTTTTGAGCATTTTGAACTAGGTGACTATTATCTCATTACTTACATTAGAATTTAAACACAAAGGATGTTCCATTTTAGAAATGGAAGCAAAGAATGTAATTTTAAACACTAGGATAACTCCAACTTCACATTTTAATCTGCTGTAACAGAATAGAATCAACTTGTAGAATATGTGTTCTACAATGTCTAGGAGAAGAAGTATCTCTTAAGTCTACTGGGAGGGTCCAATCTTGAAGTAGCCTGCTCTTGATAAAAGAGAGCACCTCATCTTTCCAGCATAATTAGAAAATAGTCACTCTAGATGAGAACATCTCTCAGATGACTAAATATTTCCACTCAGGTATATAATTAAGAAAATAACATTAGCAAACAATAATTTAAAGAAATTTAGTATAACGGAAAGACCTTCAGTCTTGGTTCAAGTCAGGTGAGAATTAGGACCCTGGCCCCACTACTCACAAGCTATGTGTCTTTAGACAAATCACTTAGCATCCCTCAGCCTCAGTTTCGTCATCTGTAAAATAAATATAATGTTACTTACACTGTAAGACTGTTCTGAGGGTTAGTCTCAAGCACATAAAAGGAGCCCAATAATTAGCCAGTGTTATTGTTAATTCTATCATTATGCATAGAGACTGATAGAATTTTTGAGTAAAAAATAAAGATAATAGAAAGAGAGGTAGAGAGGTTTCAAATTCAAATTCTGTCAGGGACAAAGCAAGTGCACAGAGTAAGAGGAACACAGAATAGAGGAGCGGAGTTCTGGTGGAAGTGGGGAATGTATAAAAGCCTTTTTAAGGCTTTTAGATTCAAAATCTTTTAAACATCATGGGGGAAAAAAAAAACCAAAAAACTCTCTTCAAATGTGATCCCAGACCATCAATCTGTATTGCCTAATATTCAAACATAGTTATTTGAAACGTAAGAAAGTCAGTAATCAGAGAGATCATTACTTGTCCTAATCACCCAGCAGCTGAGTGGCAGAGTTAGAATCAGAGTCTTCTCCAGTGTGCTTACTTGAGCTTCTTTCTTTCAATCCCAAGTTTGTCTCTTTCTGAAATCCCTAAGAAATCTAATTTCCTTTTCTGGTTTCTGCATGTTGCTTTCCTTGGACAAAGTTAAATCTATTTTCCTCAACCAGCCAGACAAAAGAGAAAACAACTTTACCTACCTTCACATTGGGCTTCAAATAATGAGGCTCAGATAAAATGCTCTCCCAGCTCACATTTTTTCTGCTTTTTCAACCCTGGAAATAGCTGGTTGCAGAGCTTTTCCCCTCTTTAAGCCCCGATATCTAATCCCACCAATTTTCTTTCAGCTAGTCTCTTAATTGCCACTGCCTTATGTGATTCAATCTTGATTTATCTTTCTTATTGTTCTGAGATCAATATCTCTAGCTGGTATTCATGTAAATTTGATACTTGCCTAATAGCAATCAATTTTTATTACTTATCAGAAATTTAATAAGAAGTCAATCAGGTACACACGACTTATTGTATATATGTAGCTGTAAATTGTAAGTAGACAGGTTTTATTCTGGCTGAATAACTGCTGTGCTGTGAGAGTTGCTAACATTCATTATGTGCTTAATAATTGTCATAGGAACTTTACACGTATTAATTTATTTAATTCCTAAATTAGAATGTAGGTACTAGTATTATGCCCTCTTTATGGATAAAGAAGTTGAGGCACAGCTGTAAGACTTGGAAGCTTGCTCCAGAGCATATGCTCTTAGCTGTTATACTATACTGTCTCTTAAAATATACTCATATTACTTAAACAAAAGTTAAAAGAATTTCAATGAAAATGAGAGTCCTCATTATACACTGCTCCCCCCACCCCCATCTTTTTTCTTTCCTTCTTCAGATATGACTTGAGCTCCTACAACGTTGAAGCAATACACCAAGATATGACTTGAGCTCCTACAACGTTGAAGCAATACACCTTGCCACCAATGTGAGTGAAATCTGGATCACTAGTATAAAGTGTTGACTTAACAAAACAAACTTCTTGTTCAGCTAGTCTGTTCAACCCTCTGCCCAGTGACCCTAAGGACCCACGCAGTCTGTGTTTGTGTTACATTTTATCTAGCTTGTAGATGACAGAACACCATGGGCCTTTGCTGAAACAGATTATCTAGCTCAGTAAAGGTTCTTAATCATAGAAGTAGTGATTTATAACAAAATATGAATGAGGAGAGCAGCAATATATAACAGTGCTTTTGACAACACTGATATTTAACCCAGATTATTTATGTGTATTACAGGCTTATACTTGTTTGCAACCATGGCAAATTTTATTTTGTCTTTATACTTTACAACAGCATCATTTGCTTTCATTTACCCATACGACAGAGAGGCTGTAAGTCAAAATGTCTTTCAAAGAAGCCACATCCTTTAACAAATGTAAACCATGTGGAAGAACAAAACAGCTAAACACTAAAAAGAAAAATGGCATTTTCTAGCTATAGACTGATATCTAAATGTGAAAGGATTTGGCTATAGGAATTTATTTGCCTTGGTTATGTTAGAACATTTATTGAGCTCATTTTAGCATACTTTTTCCAGCTATTGAAAAAAAGTAAAAGTGTTAATAGTCATAGTATTTATAATAGTAAAAACAGAGCTGACATTTATTTTGTGTGACTTTTACAATTTTAAGGCTGACATTCTACAGATCACATGGCAAATTCACCATACTCTGATTCTCTATATTAATCTTTTTTTATTATATTAATTTTTCTTTACATTTGAAAACAATGCTTATAGTTATCTATTTGAATACTTTATGCTGTGATTTTGGTTATTGGTTACTAATAGTTTAAATTCAAAGGTATTTTCTCATGATGTATCAGCCTTAAATGTTATTTGTTTTTAACTACAATATCATTTCTATTGCTTTTATGAGTGATCATAAGCGGAGAGAGCTTATAGTATAACAACTTTGAAAAAATTTCCTAAGTGGCTTTCTCCAGTGAAAGCCATTTGGACAGATCCATATATACTCCTTATAGTAGGTTAAAAATACTAACACCAAAGGCATTTTTTTCATAACAATTTTGTACTAATTTAAAATAGACTCTTAGCAAATCTTAGAAGAAAAATATCAATTGACAATCTTTCTCAATTGACTTTCTCTATGGAGTATAATTTGAACTGTAAACAGTAAATTGAATCTAACAAAGAAAATGACAGGTATTGTGTATTGTGTCGAATACTGAACTCAGTTTTACTTACATTCAGTAAAGCAGAATGAATCTAAAATTCACTCTCCATAAAGAGCAAAATGACAAAGAACGCATCTGCTTCCTACTATGATTGAACTCTAATCTAGGTGGTCTGCAAAGACAATAAAAATGTAAAAGTATAAAGCACAGATTGAACAGTCCCTCCTTCCCAGCCAGCTCAAAAGAAGAACTGGTTGAAATCTAACAGGAAAACCTTGTGTATGCATTAAATGGTCAAGCCATAAAAATCACATCAAATAAAGCAACATAACTGAAAAACCTGCCAAGAGTTGAGTTTACTGGTGAGTAGCTGCCACCTGGATATATTGGTAAAGTTATCATTCCTGATTGCTATTGATACGAGTCCAGATTTCCTGATGTGGAACCCATAGTCTTAAGCTTAAACTACCTATCACTCATGGATGATAATTTTTCAATTATTCAATTCCTGATTTGCATTATGTGGATCTTCAAAAGTCTTTTATCAGATTCGTAAAAATTGTCTGCCTCTGAAGCCCACTTAAATCTGATTCATCACAGCTAGAACTGTTGTGGCAAATGGTTACATGTACAGTGGTACTTTCTTGAACTGGAAGAGAATACTAATTTACTCCAATTATGTGTTTGCTATATGGATAATTATAATTTAGCAAAATGCGTGACTCATTCATTGGAGTTTCATAGTATTCAAAGTTGGAAAAATGGGATCACTGTCCAGATAAGAGAGAGCTAAATTGAATTAAATGTTTGGGACTGTAGAATTTATTTTCTATGACCAGAAGACCAGAAGAGTGAGAATTAAGAAACATTATGAAATAAATACATAAATAATAGGCAAGGTGAGCTTTAGAGCTGTAGTAATGGTTAGGTTGTGTAGAAATTACACAATTTTAACAGTCAAAATAAATGATAATTAAGGCATGGTCTAAAGTAGAGGCAATCTAAATGTCAAAGTGAAAAAAGTAGATTATTGGTGATTATAAAGATTACCAGGATATAAAGGTATGATGAAAGACAACAGGTATGTTAGTTGAGGGCCTGCTAAAATGGCTGAGTAATCATTGTGACTAAAAAAAGGAAACAAATTACATAACTATAAGATTGAAGACACAATCCAATGGGGGAAGAAACTGGAGGCTGCTATGGCAAGGGTAACCATAATTAATGACAGAATGTGGGAAAGTTGAAAACATAGGAGCTTGTAGCTTTACAAAGTTGATGATATTGGAAATGAAGCAGTTTTGAATGACACATAAAGCAGCCTTGCAAGGAGGAAACTGCCATAGTGTGTCAGGGGAACCTAAAAGATGGGAAGAACAAGAAACATTTTCTAAATATTTACTGTGTTTCAAGCACAGTGAAAGATGAAGAATAGATAAACATGAGTAGGACTTGAAGTCTTACTTAGACTTCAAAAATTCGTGTTCAAGTCATTGGAGACAAATATAAACATGTAATATTAAGTAGAGTGGAATACAATAACATCAAAGCTATAAGGAACCTGCTGAGTAGGAGCCACTTAATCTATTAGGAGAGTCAGGCAAGACTTTATATAACAGTTAAAAACTGAGCTGTGTCTTAAAGGATATGGGAGGAGATTGCAGAGAGAAGGGATATGTAAGAATTTTTTAGGCAGAGAGAATACTACAGGCATGGAATGCTGACAGGGCTTGGAATGTTTAGGGAATGACATGAAGTGTATTTTGGTTAGACCACTGGGTGAAGGAGTGGATCACATGGGGTGGTAGGTGGTAACGATGCAGTAATAGACCTTCTCAAAACAAAAATCTATGATATTATCCCTTACAACTCTTTATGGCTTATTCTTTCATTTAAACTAAATCTAACTTCCTTTGGAAGTGTGTGATGTCTTGAATAACATATGTCTTCTCCTCTTCCTCTTGCACTCTCCTCACATGCCATGCTACACGCCACAAAATTTTTTTTTCAAAATATTTATTGAGCACCAAAGGTGCAATGTATACTACAGAAAGCAAAACAGGCCCTGCCTCAGGATCGTTGCACACATTGTTTCTTTCATTAGGATACTTTTATTTCTATTCTTTGCATGAATAGCTCCTCTTATCATCTAAGCCTCAACTTCTATGTTCACCATTGGAAAGGATTCCCTATGCATTTGATACAACAGAGGCCCTGATCACTTATTCCGCTTCAAGTCTTTCTGGCTTCTTCCCACCAGAATGTGAACTCCACGAGGAAAAGGATTTTGACTGTTTTGTTCACAGCTGTATCAACAATGCCTAGAATACTGCCAGGCTCAGAGAATGGAAATCAAGTATTTGGAAAGAACAAATAAACAACATTAGCTCCAATATATAAATATTTTACATATTTGCTTTTTATTTTATTTTACTTAATTTAATTATATTTTTATCTTGCTTCCCAAATTAGAATAAAAACTCATGAGAGCAAGAACTAAGCCTGTCTTGTTCACCCGTCATCTCCTCACATGACTAACATAGCGCTTGGCACCTAATAGGTGTTAAATACTTATTAAATTAATAAATGGAAAAAATGGTGGTATTGAGGAGGTAGGGGGGATGAAGAATGAGAAGCTATACCAAAATAGAATTCATGGAGAAGAGCTGGATTATATTGTTGGTTTTGTTTCATTCTGGAGAAATGAAGAAATGAATTCAGTTTAGACATGTTAAGTTTGACAGGTCTCTTCGATGCAAGTTTAGAATATGCAACTTGAGTTTGGAATTCCTTAAGGGATAAATATGGAGTTTTCAGTGTCAGAAATTGATATTATAGGCATGAATAAGGTTATCTTTGGAAATTATGAAATATACCCTTTTCAAAATAGAAGTCAAAAGGAAATACACAAAATGTAGATTGATTTATTTTATCAAAGGATACCCAGCTTTATCTTGATATTGTGAGGTTCAGTCTTTTTTAGGGAAATAATTAGTCTCTTTTCTTCAGTAATAATACAGAACTATTACATATGCACTCCACAGGTTTTGTTTTCAATCCCAAATTTTTGCAGTAACATAAAAAGTGTTTTTGATGGAAACCCTCAATAATAAACTCCCTTTTTCATTCTTCCAAGCCCACTTGTGGTCAATTCCTGTGTATACACACACCAATATAAAGCTTCTAAATCTACTATCAAATAATACAAAGAACATTAATATGAGATTTAGTCATATGAAAATCCTACATGTGCTGAAATTTCCAGAGCATGAAATTTATAATAGAGCTTCATTAACCTGACAGCTAAAGATGTAGGGACAAGCAATGGTCAAAAGATAAAGGTGCTGTGTAGCCAGTCCTATATGAGATATCATTCAAAAACAGGTACCTAAATATATGAACTATCACTATCATCATGATCCCATAGCAAATTGCATAATTCTGAAGCAAGGAGTTAAGAAAGTTTTCCTTTATAAGGACAGATAGTAAATATTTTAGGTTTTGTGGGTCAAGACACAAAAATGATAAAATTATGTAGGTAATTATATAACAATAAATACAATTTATTGCTAAAATTAAAACTAATAATAATGATAGTTTAATTTTTTATAGGACATGTCTATGAAATTCTTTGTTTTTTTGAATAACATTTTGCTTAGTTGAGGTTCATCAAAATCAATTGTAAATGTGCATCTGTTAATGCTAATCCGTAATAAGATTTTACATATTTCATATTTGAAAATGTCTTTTCACACATGTATTGCCAAATACTGATATCAATCCATAAAAATATGATTTTAACTGAACATATTCATTGGTTAGAAGGCATTTATAGAATTCTATTACATTTTTCTTTTTATATTTTCCTTGCAGCATGTCATTACATTGCAGATTAATCACTTGCAGTTGAAAATTATGTAAAAGCTTCTCAATTACACAGTTAAATGTATTTTTAATTATAAGGGGAGGGGGAAGGTAGACAGGGTAAAGAAGGTCAAATATGTGATGACAGAAAGAAATCTGACTATGGGAGGTGAACACACAGTGTAAATACATATATGCCTTACTGTTAAAGTGTACAGCTGAAACTTATTGGATTTTGTTAACCAATGTCCCATAAATAAATAA
>NW_006432943.1:5104156-5144198 GCF_000325575.1 Pteropus alecto
TAAATAAATATAAATTTTTAAAAAATTCCTTTGTTCTTACACAGAGGTCTAAGAAACATTACTAGATCTTCAGTTTGAGTTCAAAAAATATACATTGGCCACGAATTTGTGTGAAAATGGAGATATCCTTCTCATTTTACTTTTTGACAGCACAGGGAGTGCATAAAGCACCTTGACATCACTTGTGTGTGGTAAGTAGAATTCTAAGAGGACTCCCAAAATTCCCATAGAGTGTACACGCTCTGTATAATTTCTAGGACTGTGATTAGAGTGGATTTTACTTCCATGATTAGGCCTGACCACAGAGCCCTTTAAATCCAGACTAGAGGTCAGAGATGAGGAAGTCCAAGATTTTAAGGTGAGAAGGGTTTGATACACTATTGCCGACTTGAAGATGGAGAGGTTCATGTGGTAAGAAATGTGGGCAGTCTCTAAATGCCGAGAGTGCTTCTTGCTTAAAGCCATCAAGGGAGCTTGACTTTCTGTCATATAATGAAATGAACTGAATTCTACTAATGAGAAGAATGAGCTTGGAAGTAGGTTTTCCCCTAGAGTTTCCACAGGAGAACTCAGTCTGGTTGACACCTTGATTTCAGCATACAGAACTTGGAGTTAATTGGGTTTTGCTTAAAGCAGCCTAGTTTGTAGTAATTTATTTAGTATTTGATATAGTATTCCTGTAGTTACTCAGCAATGAAAAAATAATATATTTGATTCAAACAATGTAAGTTATTGTTGAAATCACTTTACTGGAGTAAAATTTTCACATATAAGCACCATTTTGCTTGTAAATTTAGATTGAATCCATTAAGAAACATTACCAAGTCTGAAGCAAAGCAATTACCAAAATCATTTGATATTTGAAAATAGTTGCTCGAGGTTGTTCTTCCTGTTCAGAAAAATTTCAATCTCAGACTTGAGTTAAAAAAGAAAACTATAATAAAATTTGACCATTGTTAAGCTATTCAATTGCTGCATAGTGGGGCAACTCAGGATATTCAATTTCTATTTCTGACAATAATTCATGGAACTGACAATGGTTGGAGATACAAGAGTGAATAAAGTTCACTAGTGACACTATTAGTGATGAATAATACTTTAAATACCTTTCCTTTTCACAAACTTCATACATCTGTACAACTAATCCTTTCTCTCTTCTATATATACTTTCTACACCATTAGTTATAACAGCTTAGCTAATTCCACCTCAGGTTGTACTAAATTGGTGTTTTCTTGACTTCTTTAAAAACCTCTTGCTTATAGTTGTTCCATGCAGACTATCTATAAGTGCTAATTTTTCAGTCACTTCACACTTGGCATTGACTCCTCAAATAAACAATACTAAGCAGTATCAACAATATCTGTTGGCTGATCAACAGCCAAGGAAACTACTCAAAATTATTTGCTTTACTTTTCATTTGACTACTAATGTTGCTCCCCAAATCCTCAACTGTTTCAGCAACTGTTCTTCCAAAAAGGGTAATAGTCTTAAACAAGTTTATTTTCTCTAGATAACGTTCTTCAGCTACTTCAAGCACAATTTAATTAACTCAACATCAGCAAATGGCTTTCCTTGCTTGACTAATAAATGAGTAACTCAGAATCTTACTTTGGTTTCTTCTTCATTTTCATTATTTACTTTGGTGAAGTAATTCTACTGTGATAAGATATTACATTTTAATTTTATAATTTTTCTATAATTTTCTTATGAGTTGCGAATATTGTTGATGAGTGCTAGTTTGGTGATATTGACAGGTATTGTATTATTTTAGCACAACTACAGTGCCACTGCATAATAAACATAATGCTCTGCCAATGCTATGATATGAACATATGCATGGTACTTGGAAAACTATAGAATTATGAGAGTACCACTGTGATTGGTAGTACACTGAGCAGTAATACAAAGTGGTGGGAGCACAACATACAGCCTCTGTGGTGGCTACTTGACTTTGTTATAATAGTGCATAAGCAGCCGTGGGTAATACACAAACAGATGAGCATGTCTGTGTTCTAATAAAACTTTATTTATGGACAATGCAATATAATATAATTATCACATGTTATAAAATAGTTTTCTGATTTTTTTTCAGCCATTTTAAAATGTAAAACCCATTCTTACTCACAGACCCAACAAAAATAGGCAGCAGGCCAGATTTGGCTCATAGGCCATAGCTTGTCAACCCCTGTTCAAAACCTTGAATACTTCATGCTCAAAGGCAAAACTGGATAGATTATTGATCAGGGTTTCCAGGTTTCACTATAGAATTCAGATTAAATATGAATCTGGAAGAGCACTGAGTATTCATTTCAGAAACATCATTTTGTTTAAGCCTTGGTGTCAGATGCATGATAGAGGAGCCAAACATCAAAATATTCCTTGATATACTCTTAAGGCAGTGTTCTTTGACATGTGATCTATGGATCAAGTAATGGGGGTTGCTTATAATAAATGTACATTAATGCCTCTCCTCTAATTTTATTTCATTAGAAACCTATACTTTTAATACGCTATCCAGTTAATTTTTTTGTATACTATAGTTCAAGAACAACTTCCTTAAGATGGAGATACTTTGGTAGGTATTACAGGTGACAAAAATCAATATTTTATGCTCATGTGTGAAACCAGAAAGGCCCATATGTATACCTAATTATCTACAGAAATGCTGTCAAAAATGACTGTTGCATAAGCCCATTCAGTAAATGCCACTCTAACAAATTGGTCATAGGACCAAATAAAACTAGGGAACTCAGTCTTACCATATATGCTAAACATACACACATAGTACACACACACAGACATCCACATAGACACACACACAATCTTCTATCCTTCAGGAAACAATTTAATGTATCTGTAAAATTTTATAACTTTTTCTTTATACTTATTCAAGTTATAATTTCATGTATTAATATCTGAATAATTAGGAATTTTTAAAATTATTTTTTAATTTTTCAAATATAGTTGGCACACAATATTATATTAGTTTCAGAAGTACAACTTGGTGATTAGACATTTAGGTAATTTACAAAGTGATCACCCCAATAAATCTAGTACCCGTCTGACACCATACATAGTTGTTACAATATTATTGACCAAATTCCTTATGCTGTACCTTAAATCCCCACGAATGACTATTTTATAACTACCAATTTGTACTTCTTAATTCCTTTCCCTTTTCATCCAATCCCTCAACTCTCTTCCCATCTGGAACCATCAAAATGTACTCTGTGTCTACAAGTTTGTTTCTGTTTTGT
Organism: Pteropus alecto; assembly: GCF_000325575.1. Classification (NCBI taxonomy): domain Eukaryota; kingdom Metazoa; phylum Chordata; class Mammalia; order Chiroptera; family Pteropodidae; genus Pteropus; species Pteropus alecto. Next base: position 5,107,415 of record NW_006432943.1, read on the forward strand.
TTGTTTATTTTGTTCTTTAGATTCCAAATGGAAGTGAGATCAAATGGTATTTGTCTTTGTGTGATTTACTCCACTCAGCACAATACCCTCTAGGATCCATCTATGTTGTTGCGGATGATAAGATTTCATTCTTTTTTATGACTGAGTGATATTCCTTTGTACATATATACCATCTCTTCTTTACCCATTCATCCATTCATGGACACCCAGGTTGCCTCCACATCTTCGCTATTGTAAATAATGTTGCAATATTGATTCATGTGTCCCTTTGAAGTAGTGTTTTGGATTTCTTTGAATAAATACTCAGAAGTGAAATTACTGGGTCCTTTTTTTGTCTCTTGTTATAGCCTTTGTTTTAAAGTCTATTTTGTATGGTAGTGGTATTGCTACTCCAGCTTTTTTGTTCATTTGTTTGTTTCCATTTTTAAAATATATGTTTTTCTATCCTTTACTTTTAGTCTGTGTGTGTCTTTTGATCTGAAGTGAGTCTCTTGTAGGCAGCATATGTAAGGGTCTTGTTTTCTTACCCATTTATCCATCCTATTTTTTGATTGGAGCATTAAATCCCCTTATATTTAAAGTAATTACTAATAGATATGTAGTTATTGCCATTTTATTATTCATATTTTGGAGCTTGTGTTTCTTCTTAAAGAAGTCCTTTTAACATTTCTTTTAATATTGGTTTGGTGTTGACTAGCTCTTTTAGCTTTTTCTTGTCTGGGAAGCTCCTTATCTTTCTATTGTAAACAATAGCTTTGCTGGGTAGAGTAACCTTGGTTGTAGGTCCCTGCTTTTCATCACTTTGAATGTTTTATGCCAATCCCTCCTAGCCTGCAAAGTTTCTGTCAAGAAACTGACAGTCTTATTGGAGCTCCCTTGTAGGTAACTAACTGCTTTTCTCTCGCTGCTTTTAAGATTCTCTGTTTGTCTTGAACTTTTGGCATTTTATTTATAATGTGTCTTGGTGTTGGCCTCATTGGGTTCATCTTGTTTGGAACTCTCTATGCTTCCTGAGCTTGTATGTCTATTCCCTTTGCCAGATTGGGGAAGATTTCATTATTTCATTTATTTCATTATTTCATTTATTTCATAATTTCTTGAAATAGGTTTTCAATTCCTTGCTCTCTTTCTTCTCCTTCTGGTTACCCCTATGATATGAATGTTGGTATCCTTGATGTCCCAGAGGCCCTTTACACTAGCGTCATTGTTTTGGATTCTTTTTTCTTGTTGCTATTCTGATTAGGTGTTTTCTGCTACCTTATCTTAGAAATCACTGACTCGATCCTCTGCTTCATGAAACCTAATTCCTCCCAAGGTATTCATCATTTCAGTTACTGTATTCTTCAGTTCTGACTGGTTCTTTTTTATGTTTTTTATCTCCACTTTTATGTTTTCTATCTCCTTGTTAAAGTTCTCACTGAGTTTATCTAGTCTTCCCTGAAGTTCATTGAACATCCTTATAAACAGTGTTTTGAACTCTGCATCGGGTAGATTGCTTGTCTCCGTTTTGTTTAGTTCTTTTCTGGAGCTCTGTTTTGTCTTTTCATTTGAGACATGTTTCTTTGTCTCCCCATTTTGGCTGGCACACTGTCTGTGTTTCTATGTGTTAGGTAGGGCTGCTATGTCTCCTGGTCTTAGTAGAGTGGCTTTATCTAGTAGGTGTGCTGTGGGGCCCAGTGGCAGAGTCTTCCCTCATCATCTGAGCTGGGTGCTCCAGGTCTGTCCCTTATATGGGTTGTGTGTGTGCCCTTCTATTGTAGTTGAACCTTGCTTGCTGTTTGCACATCAATGGGAAGGATTGACTTCCTGATTAATTGTCAGAACTTCCCAGTAAGGGGGTGACCCTTCGGAGCAGAATTCACTTTAGCAGGGCTCTGGTGCCTGTCCAGTCAGCCCTTTGGGTGTGTTGTCCTCAGATACAGCCTTGGGTGGTGCTCTGCTCTGGATCTGTCCAAAGCCACCAGCCTGCCGATTTTGGGGTCTTCTTGGAGGGGCTCCACCATGGATCAAGTTCAGCTACAGCTTGTATCCTTCCTGGGGACACCTGGCATAAGCCACCAAGCAATCTGCAGATGGCCACCTCCTGCACTGGGCTTAGAGGTGCCTTGAGAAGCCAAGCCATGAACAGAGGCCATCTGCCCCTAATTCCAGGCTTGGGGCTGTTCAGCAAGAGGTCCAGGGAACACTGAGGCCAGATGCTGCTTGTTTGGGTTTTGTGAACCTTTGAAAGATTTTAGGAAACTCCAAAGTTTGAGCCAAGACAGGCCATTTATATGGAAAAGAAACTGGATGTTTGGGTAGGGCCACAAATTGGAAGGAGCAGAGTCTCAGGAAATCACCAGGGTAGGGCAACCTGTGTTACTCAGGTTGATGGAGCTCAGGTGTGGTTCAACAAGGAAACAGTGGATTCTGCCAGCACTTACGTCTATGAGAAAGCCCTTGTCCTGAAGCTAGACATCTAGTTCCTTCTCCATATGTTACTGGTGTTTTCTATGCAGCTGCTCCAGCACTGAAGCTCAGGGCAACTGAGACCCTCAGCGAGCAAAATTGTACACAGGCCCTTTAAGAGGAACACCTGGGACTCCAGAAACCCTCTGTCTCAGCCAAAATCCCTTCTGATTTTCACAGACAGAAGTTGTGGGGACTTCTCTTCCCATTGGAACCCTGGCATGAGGAGACTGGTGTGAGGCTGGCACCCCTTGCTCCTCCGGGGGGACCTCTGCAGATGAGATAATCCTCCCAACTTTTAACCGCTACACACAGGTGTGCGACCAGCCCATTCAGTTTCTCCATCATCCTACCAGTCTTGAGGTGGCTTCTTCTGTATGTCCTTAGTTGGAATTCTGTTCACCTAGACTTCAGGTAATTCTCAATGATAGTTGTTCTGTAGTTTAGTGGTAATTTTGATGTGGTCATGAAAGGAGGCAAGCATGGTTTTTACTTACTCTGCTATCTTCAATTATCAGGCATTCGTATGATTGTATGTTGGGAAGGAATTAGTAGAGAAGAGAATAATAATTTTAAATCTGACTTGAATTCTTGTTTTCCCTAGAATACCTTTCTTTTGGCAAAACCTTCATTCTTTAAAACTTTGAGGCTTGTGCTAACTGGTGATGTCAAGATTTAATATAAATAATTTTTCACTTAATCCTTAGACAATATAACAGTTCTGGTATATTCTCATTTTTCTTAATTAAAATTTTCAGTGTTTTAAGATATGTTCACACAAGCCCAACTCTCAAATATGAGAAAAAATAAACAGTAGGTTCTTATGACATAGCACAGATGACATAGTAACTAACAAAGGCCAATTTTCAGAAGAATGCGTCTGGGTATGATTGCTTATGAGACTCTATATTCAAAATCAAATTAGAATTATAAGGGAACTATAATCGAAATTTTGAAAATTCCATTGCAGCCATTTAAAGATAACATATGTTAACATACCTTATCATGTGCACTTAAACACACTGGAGAAACTTGTACCCAAAAAGCAAGTGTTTTTATATACTGCATAAACAATATTGCAGTAATAGCAGAAATTATGAAAAAATCATGCAAATTCCCACTACCTTAACAAATATTCTCCTGGTCCCTAGTCAAAATAGACTCAGTATTTTTACAATTTTACAATGAGAGCAGATATAAAACTTTATGTCTTTGAAAAAACAAGAATTTTTCATATTGCCCGATTATCATCATTAAGGGTCATTTATAGCAATGGCATTCATTGGTAAAATCTAATTATATTCAATAGTCTCTGAATGTTGGATAATGAGGCTAATTGCTGATTTCTTAATTTTAAAAATGTACTCAAACAAGAACTAACTAGAAGGAAACTAGCTAAGTGTTCACAATGGGGTTAGGCAGGAGTTAGCTTTCCCTATGAGATCAGTGTCATTGTCATACCTCTTATTCAGCAATTAATATAAAATTCACCATGAAACAAAGTTGTTCCCTACCCCTTTTCCTCTCTTTTTGGGCACACGACTTGATTATATTCTCAGCTTCTTTTACAATTAGGTTTGGCCACATGGCGAGTTTTGGATAATGGCATTTTAGCATAATCAAAGTGCAGCACTTCTAGATTGGCTCACCAAATTTCCCATAAGCCAGCTTCCATGTCTTAAAGATGATAGAGACTCCATTAACCTGGGTTCCTGAATGATTAAGTGGAATAGAGTATTCCCTACTTTCCTCTAACTTGGAATAGCTCAGGGCTGTTTTGTGAGCAAGAAATAAACTTCTAGTTCTTTAAGGTAATTTATAAATACTGTGGTCAATTTTTTTAGAGCAGTTACTATTACCCTATTATTATGTAATTGAAAATATAGCTAAAGCAGAGGTTGAGTTTTCTCTCTTCTTTCCAAGACAAAAGTGCTATCACTCTTCTCCCTCCAATGCCTATACTTCTCTGACTTCACTGTCATCACCATCTACCTGAGCCTGTAGTAGCCTAACTATATGCTCTCCTAACTGTGCAAAAATCCAATTTCTATCACATCTAAAATGGTAAACAAACAAACAAGCAAACAAAAAAACCCATTTAATTCCATAGTCTTAGTTCTTCTTAACTGACAACTTTGATAATATAAAACTGAATAAATCAACATTTTGTAAAATAGAATAATCAGAATTGACTGAAAGCTCCAAAAGTGCTTGGACATCTGCAGATATAGTTCTATCTAGGACAGACAGGCCTGGTATTACATTAGATTATTTTGGCAACCAATATTTATCCATTTAATTAAAATTAAAGGCTTGAAGGAAGGCATGCTGCTTCTGCAATTTCAGGAATGTTTGATCTTTTGCCAATAATAACACTGACATGTAATTATACCTATTGCCTGCTATATCTATCATTAACCTAATCATAAAATGTAACTGTACAGCATCATGTCTTATTCTTAGAACAAAATATGAGATTCCTCAAGTGCAACTTGTATCATCTCTACATGTATCTAATCTCAACTAGCTCTTCAATTTAACTTTGCATTCCTTAAATTCAGCTGACAACCTATCTTATTTCCTATGATAGCTATTCCAGAATTTTTCTGCTCTTCTTAAGTGTCCACCTCCAGCCCTGCATTTCTCATTTTCAGCAGTTATGTTACTGAGAAGATGCAGGCCATCACAATGAGGTCACTCAAATTCTTTACCTTTGACTTATCTTTACCTTCATCTATATGTTCCTCCTTACTTCTCATAGCAGATGAATAATTTTACAATATCTCTTCTAAGCCTTATCTTATTCCTCTTAAACTCTAGATACACACCCATCCTTACTCTTGATTGTTTATTTTCACCTCTTCCAGGTTTTCTAGCTTCCAAGCTTCCTCATTTTCCCAGTACATACAATTTTCTCTTCCTCTTTATCAATTTATTTTTCTCAGTCTAAAGCAAAATTCTACATATCCATAAAGACAAAAAAAAAGATCAGAAAAATCTTCCTTAAAGACTCTCAGTGTTATTCATCTTTCTCCTTCTTTGTACTAACAAACTTTTAAAACAATAATCTATATTTTCTGCTTCCTTTCCTTCCCCAGTCATAGGTTTCTTAATTTGTCTTAATCTAGATTTATGAGGAAGTGGGCTTGATATTGTCAGCTGAAAATGGACTAAGATGGTCATAGAAATAGAAATAGAAATAGAAATAGAAATAGAAATAGAAAAGAAAAGAAAAGAATAGAAGAAAAAAAAGAAAAGAAAAGGCAAGACAAAAGGATAACATGTTTGGAGAGAAATATACTTATCTTCTTGGTGGTAGAATTGTGCACTTCCAGAGGAAAAATGGGAAAGTAGAACATAATAGAGTGTAGAGGACTATGAATATCAAGATCAATGTGGCCTATTTAGTGGTTTCACTGTAGTTACTGTTAAGCAAATAAATACTTCACAACCTCTAAAATCACCAAAATAAGAGAATACACTTTAAATTCAGGAAAATATGTAAGTAAAAGACCTTAGCTACTCTTCTCAGTCCCACCTTATTGTTTGCTACATCTTACCACTTATTTCTTGCTATTATATTCTTCTGCCTTTAGACCAAATCTAATTACCAATGTCCTTATCACATTATGACAATTTATAGCTTTTTTTGCCAATATCAGAACTGACATTTTCACGTTATATTTTACATATCTGAAAGACAGTAAAGAAAAATCTAAGCATGTAAATAAACCACTAATAAATGATATTCTGATTAAAAGAATAAGAAACAACTTTATCATCACTTCTAAGATTGCGTATGGTATGTTCTCAAGGTATGTTTCTTTCACAGGTTGCTGTGACTATAACAGGGGACCAATAATTCAGCCTTATGAACAGATTCGCTCTTTTAATAATTAAATATATACAGTTGTCACTGTTCCTTCTGAGCTTTCTCATAGAGTTGTGGTGTGTAATGGTGTTTTAGGTGCCTACTGAAGCAAAGTCCATGGGCTGACTTGATATGTGTATAACTACCCACAGGAATTAAAAACTGACATTTACTGATTGCTTTCTATGTTTCAGACACTGTACTATATGCTTTACATTTATTAATTACTTCTTAAAATAAAAAAGATGGCTCAGAGAAGTCAAGAGTTTTGGCTAAAGTGGAAGAGGCAGGTTTTGCAAAGGCTGATAAGTATCTGGCCGAGGCTCTTACAATCACACAACTTGGGCCTTTCCTAGGGCATCGAAAGCTGCCACTTATATATGTCACCATCCTAAGTCTAGTAAAAATTGTCAGTGCAGGCAACAGAGGCAATAAGTGTTTTCACAAAACGCCACGATTTATGGAAAAGTTACTTGAGAAAAGAGATGTTATATTTTTCCCCAGTACCAAATACAAATGTGCACAGGTCAGTTTACTTGGTTTTCAGAGTAGAAAGCAGATGCCATTGCTCTCTAATAACAAAATAGAAATTAGATTATTTTTCTAGAAGGAAGAGAAGGGCCAAGAGTGTTTATGCACTGGTGATTCCAGAAGGACAAATGAGCAGCTATTGTGAATAAGTGTCTTCTCACAGATGTCAGAGACCTGAGGGGAACGAGAGAACAGAGAAGAGAGGAGAAAAGACTAGAAAGAATTCTATAGATATTTCAATTTTGTTTATAGGTCTTACTTTCCCATAGTTTAATTTAAACGCAGTCTTGTTTCTTAAACTTTTCATCCTTGGTCACAAGAAAGATGCTATTATTTTGCACAGAAGGTCTAAAGACATGCTGAATATCAGTATCATTTCAAAAATCTAAGAGTTATATTAGCACTTCATTGCCCTTAAGGAGATATATAGGGAAAGCTAGATTAATCTTTTCTTAGGTCTTTTAAACACTAACATTTCCTCAGGTAATATAGAGCTAGTTACAGACAATAGAAGGTCAGCAGGTCCAGGTCTAATCAAAGACAGTCTTTGGTCGGAAAAGTCTCATTTTAATAAATAAGAAAACTAAAGGCGTTAACTGGTGTTAACCTGTAGCAAGCAAAACCTATTAACTTCTTTATTAAGTAGACATATGCTATGTTTACGGTAAAGGGCAGGTATAGATTCCCTTCCAGGCCCACTAAGTCATGACAGGTCATGAAAGGTGACATAGACTTAAGTAGGAAAAAGACAGCTGAGTATATGTTGAACTGGAGGTTGATCTAACTATAAAAGATGGCATTAGCACAGTTTCTTTCCATGATATCTTTCCAGAAAGTTAAGCATTTTTTCTTCCACTCTGTCAGTTTTTCCAAGACTAGTACAGAAATACTCCATGAATCAGAATACAGATTCAATTGGAATACTTTTGAGTTTTTCTGATGAGACTTATTTTTTACATGATACAAGATTTTAAATCTCATTAACAGTTAACTAGGATGAAATGTTTAATATAGGCAAACTTAATTGAGACCTCATGTGCTTACTTTAAAAGAGATAAAATGTAAAATATTTCCAGAGATGCATTTATTTCTTACTTAGCAGATGGCCAGGAAAAAAAATATTTAATAAAATTCCAGAATTTACCCAAATAGCAATAACTTTAAAAGGGATACATTAAAAAAAAAAAAAAAAGTTGTCTGGTCTTATCTGAGTACAATTTTCTAGAATGACCTAATGTCCACCACAGACATGCAGATTAGTCTGCACTAAGGCCAACATTTCAGACATTTGGTAAGGTATTTATTTCCATTCTGCTTGAGAAACAGCTCAGTACTGTATATTAAAGCAGAGAAATCATTTATTTCTTCAGCATTTTTAAGAAAAATTTTCTATGCCATGTTCTTTTAATTGATAAATGTCATTTTAATAGCAGGAAAAAATAAATAAATAAAATATAGATTCATGAAATATATGTAAAATTTTCTGAAAAATAAATATTTACAAACATTGAAATATGTCCTCTACATTGTGTTAAGTAAAACGAAAGAAAACAAAAACAAAGAATTTAATGAGAACCTCCTTCCCTTGTGATTCACTTGAGTTATTGAAAAAGACCAAGAAGATTTTTTTAAAGGACATTATAAAAATAAATCTATTTATGAATCTCTTCAAGCATCACTGTAGAATTTTTCCACTCCACCTCATTCTCCCACCTGTTTGGAAAGATATGTCCTGGCAGTGGGTCTAGAACCTACTATCATTCCTAACTACATACAAATTGAATTCCAGCCTCACAGCATCAAATCTGTGGGGAATAAAATCTGGCCATATACAAAGAATATAAACTGTTCCTTAACAAGATGGCAGGTATTTGGCACATGATTTGGGTTTTGTTTAAACAAGCTGATTAGCAGTATCACGTTGGCAAGTTCATTGTTTATAATCATTCTATTTCATTTGCCTATAAAAAGTAGAGGCACACATTCTGTTTTATAAGCCTGGTATGAATCAATAGAGATTTTTTTCCTCTAGAGTAAATACTGCAAAGCTAAAAACAAGGGGAAAATTGTGATAATTTAAGTGCAAGAGATTTTAAAGCCCACCAATACCAACATTGAGACAAGGAAAAAATTGCCCCATTAACTACATTCAAACATCTGTGGGGAAAAAATAGACACACCAGTAAATCTCACTGTATTTCCTATTTAAATAAGTGTAGATAAGATTCACATCTAGGATTGTAACTTTTAAGTATCATTTTCAAATCCTTCTTGCCAAAGGAGTCTTAGCACTGTCTCAAAAGAACCAACACATGTAGGTATTTTGAAAAAGCAGTAAGTTAATTAAACTTGTTTGATGACTGGTGTTTGACTACTGAATATTAGAATTCAGGTATTTTTAACACAAATAATGTCACTTCTATTTTTGAAGGGGCAGAGCTATGAGAAATCTGTTTTCTATATTCTCTTACTCATTTAATATCTTCCTTTCTAACCCAACTCAAAGATTCTTAAACCATGCCCTCAACTATTTGATGTTCTTGATTTTTCCAGTTGTATTCTTAATTCTACTTCCTACTACTGTTTTTAGGATCATTGTCCATTATCCCTTTTATTCCAAGTATTGGAAGAAAAATAGTACAGCACTTAGAGACATGAACTTGGATTCCAGGCAGTCCTGGGTTCAAGGCCACATACTCCAGCTTAGCTTCTCAAACCCCACGCTTCTTCACTGAGCTACCTATCCTGCTTCGTTCTGAGGCTCCAGTGAAATAATGTATGTAAGTGCTCAGAACAATGGATGACACAAAATATATGTGTCTGTTAGTAAATAATTAATATTATTTTCAATTGCGATTTTTATTAAGTATTTTCCTTACCTTGCTCTCTTCTGGCTTTATATAAACAGTCTAAAAATATATTAAATCTATTCAACCTTTATTTAAAATATTTTAAAATTTTATTTTAAACTTATTCATTTAAAATAATTCTTCCTCTCTTTGGCTACTGCCACACTTATTTTCCCTCTCATGTACAACCTCTTGAAAGAATAGGCTAGATATCCTGTCACCACATTCTCATTTCATTTATTCTTGAACACATTAATTTCTGTTTAGTATCTCAATCTTAGCATATTTTTTAGAAGGGAATCTTATCTACTCACATATTTCTAGCCAGAGCCCTTGCTAAAACTGCAGACTCATCTTGTGGCTATATGTTGCTACCCTTATATGTGACTGGCACCCCAAACTCAGTAAGTCTAAATCAAAACACTACCTTAGTTTTCAAATTTGCTTTGCCTCTTCTATTGCGTATTCCAGTTTGTGGTACTACTACCGTCCACTTGATAATATTAAAATAACAATAAGTATTATATTAAGTACAACTACAACAGCAATAACTGAAGCTATCTATTGGAATGTTTACTGTGTGCCAAGCATTGTTTTAAGTATTTACAAATATTAACTCGCTTTGCGTTCACAAAAATCCTATGAAGTAATTACTATCATTATCTGATGAAGTACAAGCTTAAGTAACTTGCCCAAGGTCACACATTTAGCAGGTAGTAAAACCAGGTATTCTGCTTTTGCAGCCTACACATTTAACCAGTGTACTGACTTCAGCTTAGAAGCCAGAAAGATGAAAGCCACCTTTTAACTTCTCAATTTCCTTCACTTCCTTCATTGGGTTAGAACCAAATTCTGATCGTTTTAGTTCCCATATGCCTAACAAATAGATCTCTTAAGATTCTCATTTCATCTCATCTATGTGATTACTGAATTCTTTGCTTCTAGTTCTTTCCAGTACATCTACCCTAATTCTACCCAAAAGATCTAATAAATTCTGATGAGTTAATTCCCTATGTCAGTGGTTTCCAATGACTTTGAGGATAAAATCTGTCTTACTGTACAGATACTACCTACCTTTTCGGTGCCAACTCTTGGCACTTTTATCCCCACATATAATGTTCAAGGAGAATAAGGATCCCAGAGTAAGTCTAGTTTGTGTTCAGGGCTGAAGTTCAGGCATGTATGATAACCTAGCACAGTCTATTGAGTAGGAGACTTAAGAACTTTCTGGGAAAATTCAAACTTAAGAACAAAATAGAAAAATCAAGAACTGACCAAAAAATGGGTAGGAGGTTAGGAGTCAAGTTAAGTTTGAAAGATAATATAATGCGTTCAACTTTGGAAATATTGAATTTGAGGAACCAGTGGCAAATCCATATGACATTGTACAGTAAACAAACTTGCACTAGTAACAAAGCTCTAGTTATCAGAGGTAAGGAGTTATTTCAAATATAGCACATTGACAATCTCTTCAACTGTTCTCTTGAACTTGACTACCTATAATGGCTGAAAAAACTGTAAAATATTAGCAAACGGCACTTCTTGAGACTCTCTAATAAAGTGTAAATCAGAAGACAAAAGGTCACCTTCCTCTCACCCACTTTGCCATGGATTGTATCCCATCTTGGGCACTATGAGAACTCAGGGTATCTCTAGTACTGCCTGGTGGAATAGTAATTGTGCTTTCTGCATCTGGAAGAAATGTGACAGGTAATGGGGAATTATGAAGTCTGGAAAAGCAGCCATAGATAATATGTCTTCAATGTCGGAGTGGCAATGAAGTGTTATAGGTGAGATGTTGACAGGCCACCCACGGCCCAGTAGAAAGCCTACCCTGCCCAACAGAGCAAATGCAGAACCTATTTGGAATGGTTTTTATAAACATGTTTGAGATAATATTGACTAATCTCAGACATAACTAGGTTGTCGGGGATGGGGATCAGTTATACCATTCATGGGGTCTGGGAGCCTAGGGTACCTATTAGAAAGGAAGAAAAAGGAGCAAAATTTAAGTGTCACTCTTAAATAACTTCTTTGGTACCAATAAGCTTATAGGGACTGGGAAAATTCAAATTATGCCAGAAATATTAAACATCTGATAATTTTCCAAATATACTTGACTTGCTTACTGTTCTAACTCATATTTGTGCTGAAGTTATTTTGCAAAGTATGTTGTGAAATCTTTGAAGGTAATGATAATCTAACCTAAAAGAGTGCTTAGTACATACTAGTCACCTAAAAATGTTACTGCACTGGATTGAATAAAAGTTGAGGAAAAAGTCCAATTAATTTAACTTATTAAGAAATTCAATTAATCTGAAAACATTAATTGACTGCTGGGCACTGGGCTAAATTCTAGAGATACAATGGTACAAAAGACACACTTTTTGTTCTTAAGGAGCCCACTGTGATATAAACAGCAAAGGCAAATTCTAATTTGGGGTACTAACTATAGGACGGACACTATGTTAGTGTTTATAAATGAAGTATCTCATTTAAATCTCACAAAATAATGATAAAACTTGTATTATTTTCCCCATTTTATAAGAAGTAGTCACTCAAAGACTAAGGTGATTTGCCAAAGTCACATAGCTAGGAATTTACAGAGACAGAATTTCAATTTTGGGGTTTATGTTAGGTCAATACTAGCATCTATTAATCTTCCATCACTCAGCAATGACACTGACAATTTTTGTCATATCAGGTACTATTTCCATTTAAATAGATATTCTTGGACTTGTCTAAAGCAATAATGTCTACGAAATCCTTAGTTTGATTTGTTAGCTACTCATTTTTTCACAATATGCATTAAAATAAATATATTTCTATCAAAATAAAAAGTTTGTCCTTACAATTACCCCATTATCTAAGTGTCACTTCGTATCGATATCATGGGACATACTGCCCTATGTCAGGTTACCTCACATGAAACTGAAGGACCAAAGTGAAGCTGGGTAGTAGTAGCTACAACTTGCTCTTGTCTGCTACCACTGTGACAAATCTAATTGTTATGATCACTTTTATCTTTTGCTATGGTCCAAAGCTGCTATTCAAGAAAACTAAGCAGCATCCACGACCCATCCCAGGGAAGTCACTAGTAGTCACACAATGTCACTGCTGAGGTTTAGCCTAAATTGTGTAGGTTCATAAGACAAAGCCCAAAGGCTAGGAGCCACTTAATTTTTATTTCAGTCTGTCTTTTGCTGTTGTTACTTTGTTTGGGGGTATTTGACTGTTTGTTTGGAGATGGGGGTAGTTGTGGCCCTGGCACCTGTTTGAAAAGACAGGGAAAAGTGAGGCAATAGGGTTCTATTATAAGAGTGGTGGGGATGAAAAAGACAACAAAAAAATCATTGTACAAACATATTTGTTTCTAAAATTATCTCCTAATCTTAACCAGGATCTCCATTTCTGAATTGTTTCACATAGATTATTTTTCTAATAACTAGAAACAACTGCTTTAAAGAATGACTAATTTTAAAATATTTAACTACTTTGATTAAAATTTTAATAAAAACATTAGTCCTTTACATGATTCAAGTGTACTGAACTTCGCTTCATCTTTTCCATTGACACAATAGAATGTAATCCAAATTGCTTCTTTATATGAATGGTCACTGTGATTTGTGTCTGACTACCTCCCACCCTCATCTCAAATTATTTTTCCCAGTGCTCACCACAGTCTAAGCAATGCTGAACTTCTTACTATCCTTCACACACATTAAGTTCATTTATGCCTCAAGGTCTTCACACTTACTGTACCTGAAACACTTTCACCAGTTCTTCCCATTGTTCTTCTAGACATTCAGACCTCACCTTAAACATCACTGTCTCAGAGAAACCTTCCACAACCACTCTTTGGAAGTCATCTCTCACTTTTTATCACATATCCTGTTTTTATGCCCTTTCACATTTATCACGTGAAATTGCTGTTTATTTTTTATTTATGTGTTTATTGTTTGTCTCCCCAAATAGAACATAAATTATATGGAAAGAGGGACTTTGTTTACTCCTCAGCTCTACATGTTCGGTGTCTGCTTTATTCACTGTTCTATATCCTTACTATCTAGAACACAGAAGACAATAATCATTAAAGAAAGAATCATTTAGAGACCCGGTGATGATGTTTGCAGATTCATTGTATTTTACAGGTCTTGTGCTCCTTTCTTTATTTTTTCTGTCTCTTATCTTGGTATTTGATTGTCACTTGTCACTTTTAACTACTATCAATGTGTTTTCCTTTTACATGGTCAGTAAGACCACACTATTCTTCATAAATACAGCTCTTTCTCTTTCTTATATGTCTGCTGAACAACCAGCTCATGTAATTAGTATACTTAAGACATAGTGAATCAAATTTTTCTTTTACTCTTTTAAAAATTCTATATATATGAGGCTTTTGTCTCTTCATGCCCAAGTTTTTGTAGCATTTAAAATGATAAAGGTAAGACTCACAGTTGTTTTCAACTCTAGTAGACCATGTGTGGTCTGTCTTGGTTGTTTTTTGATGCAGTCAACTCTAGCTATATGAAAGGAGAGGATCATTTGAGGATGTGGTGATAGGGAATAGTACAAACAATATTTATACAGATGCTCACATCCATTCAGCCACATTCTCACTCTGAAAGAAGAACAAGTAGATGAATAGAATACAGCTTGCCCCATCTGGTTAGTGAAAGTATCTGCTGAAGATGGCAGCTGGACCTCAGTGCATGTGAGAGAACTGTCCCTGGAATAAAGTAAGCTGAAAGAAGCTAGATGGTAAAAAAGCAAGATGAAACAAGAAGTCTCTAGCAGTCTGTAGAGTACCACTGGACTTTACTTGGAAGATATGTTAATGGAATCGATTTTCTAATATATTGAGGATTATCCAGAAGAGGTCATAGTGGTTATTAGTTAACAACACATCAAATATTTCCCTAAATGAATGATGAAGTGTGGATGTGCTACAGAAATATCATCCTGTGCCCAAATAAGGAGAAAATACCTGCACATCTTTATTAACTTGGCTTTCATCACATCTCAGTATATACTAAGTTTGTTTTAATAATGCTACTGTGAGACAATTCCAAATACTATCAAGCATATTAGATTTGTTAGCAAACCTTAATGATGTAGTCACCACTGGAACAATTTTAGCCCCCAAAATCTGGCCTCTGTATCTAACAAAATGTCAAGTTATAGAGACTGCAGCTATGCAAATGAAGCACTTGTTTCTACTTCGGACTCTAAAATTTATCATGCTTTTGTTCTGAACAATTCAAACACAGTTTTTTCACTTTATTTTAAAAAGTGTCAAATTCAAGAACTAAAACAATTTCATCCAAATACGTAATAATCTGAGATATCTTAAAAATAGTAAATAAACATACTTTCTACTCACAATTCACATTTTTAAATAATAAATACAATGATTTCTACTGAAAGCTGAAACTTTTGAAAGGGCTATTGCCAAGTTAAAATTCAAGATTATCAATTAAATACCATTTTATTTTGGCAAGCAATAATTTAATTCACAAATACTATTCGGATACTAGCAACTATTTTGCACACTTGTCCTTACATATTACAATGAAATTTAAATACTGAACACATTTGGCAAATCATTTGCTTTGAAACTATGTTGGTAATCAAAATTAAAGCAGCATATAGATTTATACTATTCTTTCCTAATGAGAAAACATTACCATATATAAAGCTACTGTGATCAGTAATTGGCCATACAAAATAAGAATAAAAACACAGGCTCCTCTGCTCTCAGTCAGGTGGCATAAGTGCTGAGCTTTTTGCTTTTCACTGGAATCTCCAAGAAAAGAGAGGAAGAACGCCTGTCTTGTGAAACGTATGTATTGACCTCAAAGGGTGAAATGCAGAGCACTATTTATTCAGGTGAAAAAATACAAAGCTTTACATGTTGTTCAGCAGTGATCAAACAAAGAAGATTCCAAAGAATGTACTCCATGTGTGACTTTCAGAACTTGACTGTTGTATTTTCAATATTAAGTGGTGAGGCAGAAACATCACAGTTGTGAGGGCAGTGACAATTTTATTCATAATTAATTTTCAAAGATTTTATAATTTTTTGACTATTGTTTTGTAAACAATAGTCAGAGAAATACTAGGAATAATATACTCTATGACTAAATTTGGCTATTAATGACAGCTATCAAGGCAAGTAATCTACTGAGTTAAATAAATGAATTTTACAAATTTATTCTTATTGCAAAGTTTTTAATGATAGAAACTAATACTCTATATTTTGGATAACCTTTAGATGACAAAAATGGTCACCATATTCTAGCATGTAAATCTGATGAGGATCTTATCAAATTATTTACAAAGCACACATTACATACTTTCTAGGTTGACAGATATAAAACCCAAATCCTCATCTCAAAGAATTTACAGTACTGATGCCTCACCTCAGGGTAACCCCCCACCCCATATTTCTTTAATGCTTTCTGCAATAGTAAGCTAGTAATTTATCTTCCATGTATCTCAGTCTTCTTACTTATAAAACAAGATATTAAGATAATTTACAAAGCTCCTTTTAGTATAAAAATTCTGAGATTCTACAATAACCAATTTCAAGAGTTCTGAAGCTAAGTAAATTATGGGTAGTGGAACCGAAGCTGAAATGGGAATGTGAAATATGGAGATTTAATAGATAGATAGGCTGGAGAATCACATTCCAGGCAAGTGGAACTGGGCAAGCACAGGGTAGAAGAGAGTTGACATAACAGTATCAGAAATCTAGTGATGGGACAGACTTCTTCAAGTGGACACACATTGTATGGTAATAGGAGAGAAAGCTGACTGGTAGGTTGGGCCAGATGTTGGGATGATTTGAGTGTTGAGCTGAGAGTTCAAAAATTATTATAAAAGCAAAAGTATTTTTAAAGAGGAGGATAACTTTTTCAAGGTACATTTCATAGAGATTAATGAAGCTGATATGTATGGGTGTATTAGAAGGGATAAGTCCAATTAGAGAGCCATGAGGATATAGGACAGATATAGAAAGAGTATCACTCAAGTGGTTTCAGTTGGAAGTCTAAAGGAAGGAATGGAACTGTTATACCATGCATATGGTCGCTAAATCACTGCACTGTAGGGTAGACATCAGTTTTGTGTCTATTTTTGGAGAAAATCTATCTATATTTTCATTTTGAAGGGCAGATGCTTCACATCACAGTAGAAATCTAAACTTAGGAAAGGCCACGTCCTGGTTAAGCGCAAAATATCTGATCGGTAACTATATTCTCTGAATATCTTCTTGCTCCTCAGAAGTAGAAATATGTTCACCATGAACACTGCAGTTGCTCTTAGCAATAAAACACTCATAATAGTGAAAGCTGGGGCAGCATTTCTTTATCCAGAGGGTGACAAAATTCTTCTTCACATTTGTATGGTCCTAACGAACTAAAGAATTACTTATCTCTAATTAATTTTTAGGAAGAGAATAATATTTGCAATGCAAATAAAAGCATTTTTATAACATAGACTCAAAAAGAGGCTAAAGGAAAGCACAAAAACCTAAAGAGCCATATGACTAACTAGATGGCAGAAGGATACAAAATATGGATTTCACTAGATAGGACAATAATCTAAAAAGTTCTCTTAGGGGTTGATTCTAATAGCATTCAAACAAAATTTTCATCAAAATTCTCATGGATTTAGTTAATCCTCAACCCGTAGGCTATACTTGGTTGGTTAGTGCAAATTTGCAATTAAATTGTGAAAATGGTTCTTAGAATATTACCTCTGGGGTCCTTTTTTCTAACTTAGTTCCCACAAGAAGATGAAAAATAATAACCTGAATCACTCAGTATTACTTGTGCCAGATATACTATGTAGATCCCATGGCAGGCATATTTAATGAGGGAGTCAATTGCTGCCTCAGTTCTAATTTGGCCTTTCCCAGTGTCCAATATGTTTCTCTCAGATGAACTGGTCCACCGGGAGCTTCAAAAAGTCAGGGTGTGTGAAGAGAAGAAACAGGAAAAATTTTACCATTATGACAGTTTTCTGCAAGCTTTAGTTTTTGTAAAGTTATGTCAATTGAATTATAATGCTTTCAATTAATCAAAGCATAGGCATCTTAATTAATCAAAAATTCCCCTTAATATCAACTCTCACACATGCTACCATTCCACCGTGGAGTAACATATTTCTGCACTGTCCTACATATGGTCCAAATTAGCACCTGCATAGTTCAGTTATTAAATGAAAAACAGCTCTTTACTTGACCTATAAAGTTCTTATATACAAGAACCTATCCAACAGTATTATGTCTTCCCTTATCAGATGTGTGTGGTATGACATAATGAATGTAACACTTCAGTGCAATTGCCAAGATTTCAATTCCCAAGCATGGGGTCACATTTCCCTGTTCATTGTTTTGAAAGTAGACATTATGCATTGGGTAGCTAATAGTGAAGCTCTGGATTTTTTCCCTCAGAGATTCAAAGCAAATCTGAGAAAACAGTAATCTAAATTTAATAATAGCCTGAAAATTCATTCGCTGACCAAGAGCTTAGAATAAGTGATGAAAACTCCAGAGAAATGTTAGGTGAATGTATGGGGCCAGCCCAAAGTCTCTTTTATCTAACAAATTTTAAAAGACAATAGGATTGCATAGAGTATTTCATTCCAGTTTTGAGAATAAGTTCCTTTTTGTTGCCTTGATAAACAACTTCCAGATCTAAATTTTAAATAATTTCCTAATATATTTTAAATTATATGTAATTACACGAATAAAACCTATCAATATCATTGTACTGTTTATGTAAATTTCAGTAATTTACCATTTCTATTTATTTAAAAAAAATTTTCTAGACTTTAAATTGGAACAAACCTAACACACATGTATATCTTAAGTATCCAGGTTTCAATGGAAGAGTTTTGAGACTTTGTAAACAGACATAATAGAATCTACAGAAAGATGTACTCTTTTTTACTTAGAAAAAGAAAAGTGTGAAGGTGATTGATTGTATTAAGAGTTTTTAATGATGTAAACGACCAGTAGTTTTGGCAAAAAGTGGCTAAAACTTATCTATCGAGTAAAGAACAAGAAAAATAAAATCGTTTGGAACAGAAAGGGTCTAGTTTAGATAACATTAATGACTTCCTTATTCTAATGAGTTAAATAAGTATATAACAGTTAGAAAGATTAAAAAAATAGATATCTCAGAGTAAATGACAGAAATAAAGTAGATGAAAAAGTCTTAAGATGCCCTCAAACACTGAACAATAGTCACATATACCTGGAAGCTGACATTCTGATTAATCGGTTTTAGAACAGAAAAGATATAAGCAATCTGACAAAGATTCAGAAATGGACAACTGCAATTAGCAAGGATGGTACATAGCTTTCGTGTAAGACTATATTTGAAATGACTGGAACTCGAGTGTAGAAAGTGAAATTTAAAAATAAGTAGGATTAAAATCCATGAAATCATAAAAGTTATAAAATGGACTTACCTCCCAAATATTAAGCTATTAGAACTAATGTGCAGTCCTTGACACTCAGAGAAGGAAATTTTAGACTAAAGAAAATGAACTAGATTTTCATGATAACACAAAAGCTCTTTAAACAAATATTTATTGAGCACCTATTGTGGATAAGGCACTGTGTAAATAGCATATACCCAATAAATATCTCATAAATTTTGTACTAGTCCTATTTCTCAAAACCAAAATTATAAAAAAATCCTAAAATTCCTATTTTAAGCAGCTAAGTAGTAAACATATGGAACTCATTAACTTTAAAAGTTAAGCTAAAATATAAATATGTTCAAGAGTTATTTCCTTAAATTCAATGTTGATAGATCCTTGTTAGGTTAGTTGAAAGAAATTAGAGACATTCCAGCTATACCTGTAAATTTTATGTTATAAAATGAGTATCAGTCTCCCGTAATAAAGATCTCTTGGTAATGACAGAATAAGAAAATATTAGATGGAATAACCAAGGGGAACTTACATAGGACTTTTGACTTTATACAAGTTTAGATATGGGCACTGGATTTTGTAACTAAGAAGCATGAGGACCTATAAAGATTTAAGAATTGAATAATATAATTATTAATTTGTCAGTATGGAGAAGAATATACTGGGAAATCCTTCGAAATATTTCTCACTTTTATGAATCTATAAATAATACTTTATACGGGCTTTGCATTTACATTATATTCTCCCCACCACCATCACCACATCAGCTCATAGAACGGCAAATTCATTCTCATATGATATCTATCTATCTATCTATCTATCTATCTATCTATCTATCTATACATACACACATGTATGTATGTGTATATATATGTATAGATAGATACATATATATACACATACATGTATAGATAGATACATATATATATACATACATGCGTGTATGTATAGATAGATAGATAGATAGATAGATAGATAGATAGATAGATAGATATTAGTGATGTTTTATACCAGTGAAGGAGGAAAAAATGACAAAAATCTATGGACCAGATCAAGAAAAATGGGCTGGATGAGAGGTAATCTACAGATTGTATATTAGCAGACATCATAGAATGTTGAAGGATGAATTGATTTAACATAGAGAGGGGTCTTTGGTGGAGGACCTCAGGACTCTGTGCTTGGTATCAATCTATTAACATTCTTATCAACATTTGGGATGATGACAGTGGAAGTATTATCCAATGGCAAACTTCAAGAGCTAGCAGAAAGATGTGGGATGACAGAAACAAAACTGGATGAATCCCAAGAGGCCAGAATTGGTAGGATAAAATTTCAAAAATGAAATTAAAATGATATGCATAAAACCATTCCTTGGAGTCTTAAAATAAAGAATGGGGGAAAATCTAGCCTAAAAGCAGGGAAAATGTAACCTTTAGGAAAGGGACTTAACCTCCTAAGTGTCAGTTCTCTCATCTATGTGATGGAGGTAATAACAATAAGGTTATGAAGACTATATGTGCTACTTATACAGAATGCACAAGGTTTAGCATTTAGTCAGGGCTCAATACATTTTAGCTACTGTCCTTATTACTAAACATCTTGTAGAGGATAATTGAAATCTGCCAAATATCTCATTGAGACTCCGTGACGAACTATCAGAATAAAACACAATGACAAATACCATGTGCTATTCGATTGAACACACTTCTCTTCTAATTATTAAAATTGAATTACTCTTAAAAATATAAAATGTTGATAATATTTCAGATCTTTTAGGGTAACAGAGTTAGATGGACTTTGAAATGAGACTGATCAGCTCTGTCACTAGCTACTAGTGTGATCTGGGGCATATTAGTTAAGGTCCTTGTGCCTCAGTTTTCTTCTCTGTAAAATGGGAATGTTAAGAATAGCTAAATCATAGGGTTGCTGGGAGGTAGGACTGCAGAGATAAAATGGGCAAAGCTCTTACCATAGGTCTGGCTCACAGGAAATCTCAATAGATATTGTTATCATTAACAATGTATGTATCATTTAAATTAAACAACTGAACTGCAAAAGAACTAAAAGTTCTCTTTGACAATACTTTGTATGTCATCATGTTAAGTCTTGGTTTTAAAAACAAAGAAACCAGAAATAAGTAAGAAAATATGTATTTTACAAAGCAATTTAACAAAGTTCAGTTTTCATTATCTATAAGATAAGTAAGTGGAATGATTCATTCCAATGCTTACAGCTCATACTGGATACTTTATTGGCAATAGATTGACTTAGTTTTACATTTTGATGATCTTAATAATACTATTAAGAATTTATTTTATGCAAATTCCTATACTTGAGGCCTTCATTAGATATTCATTAAATACTAACTTCATGTCAGGCTGGTTTCCAGAAAACTGGAAAGAAGGGTTAGTTCTCTAAAACTGAGCGTTCCCCATACTTTCTTACTGCTAACCTTTTTTACTTCACAATGTTCCCCCTTATCCTTCTTCACAGTTATTAAAAAATAAAAGTTATGCCTGTTAAATTAACATCTGATAAGGAATGATTCTCTGATTATTTCTTGCATACTTAACTTTTATCAAGAACTGAAGTCATAAAACAAGGGACTGATCTATCAACCTCAGTTATCTGTCCAGTGTGCTCCAAATACTCATCCCACCCTGCAGTCTTTTATGACTCTTGTCTACAAGTTTTATTCAGCAAAGAGACTAAAAGATGTCAGAGGAAATCAAAACCAATGCATTCTCAAGGGCAAGTCAAGATACTTGTTTCTTAAGCCATGAATCAAAGTAAAGTAAATAAAGTAACAGTGTAGCAAGGAAATTGAGAGCAATTTAAGGATCTTGAAGATCACTGCACTTTAAAAGTGATAAGTGCTCCTTTCTCTTAATTTTCTTTGCAATTAGTCAAGAAGGGATCAAGAATCTGGGTGGAATCGGCTGGTTCAATAGATGAGGTATATTTACTGTTCCCAACTATCTTTTAAATATTTGGAGTAAATAAAGAACATTAACAGCTTAAATATTATTTTCTTCAGACTGACAACTTGCTTCCACTTCTAAAGTGCTATATTTTTAATTAAAATTAAAATTATATTTCTGAAACTTTCATATGAGCATATTTAAAACTCACTTTTAAATGATTTGAGTATCTTTAAAAAATTTCCCCAATGGCTGCTAGAATGTGGGGGAAATGTCTAGGAAATAAGGTCCATTTTCTTTCCTCTCTAATTTCCAACAATGTCCCCAAATAAAATTCATAGAGTTGAATATAAAAAATAAGTATTTTCTAAGCACAATGAGATTTGTAACTTTAGAATGAAAAATAAACCTTCAAGAATCAACCTGCTGCTTGTGATAGTAGAACTGAAGGACCAGTTAGATGGACAGTTGTTACCACCCAAAGATTAACATGGCTTCCTTCTTGTTCTATAATTTCCATTTTGAAAACTTTGCCCTAAATAAGATATTAAATAAAATTTTATACCTGTTGTCTTGGAATGTAGCTAAAGACTTGACACTGATGAGAGTGGTTGACAAGTGTTCCCACATTCTAAAGAGACATGCTAGACAATAGGATCTACTAAGTAGCTGGACAGATTCCTCCTTCTAACAAACTCTCTCTTCTTCACCCTGAGAAGAGTAGGCTAGAGAGTTATGAAGAGGAAAATTTGTAGGAGTAAAGAGAGCTTCGTTTTTCTCTTCTCCTTTGGGATGAAAGGACAGTAGAGTGATATAAAAAGGTAGATCCAGGAGAGTACAGTCAGTAGTGTGGCCAACCTTACTTTTCTATTTGGCAGGATAAGAATGTGTCAGTTCTGGTGGATCAAGCCATCAGGTGGAAGGTTTGAGGACTGCCCTCTCCTCTTGCCTCTATAAGAGGACTGTTGATTGGGACAAGGGGAAATCAGACCCAGTAATAAGACAATATTGCATGCTATGTGCCAGCCACTATTTTAAGCACTTTATACATCTTAAATTATTTTATCTAAGTGGAAGATACAATTCTAAGTTTACAAAGGAGAAGTTCAAAGATTTAGCAACTGCCCAATGTCACAGAGTTAGTTAATGGTCCATACATTTTTTTTCCCCTTTATGTTTGGTAGATTGTATAAATTGTATAGAGAAAGATACTAAATTGGAGTAGCAAAGAGATTACATAGTAATTGCATCATCTGTATTAGGACACTATAGTGGGTATTCCTATGGTTGGGGTGATTGGGGACAGGTTCTCTGAAGAGCCCATCAGCATATTTTATGAGGAAGACAATTCTTTGAACACCATTTATAACTAAAAGAATTGATGTAAATTGATGAAGAATATAACAAGTATCAAACACGTAAGATCATTCTCCCTTCTTCATCTAATCTCTTCTCTTTCTCCAACATGGAGTACCAGATGCTTTTGAACCAGGGGAAAACTGGTTCAAAATAACATAAAATAAACAACAAAACAGATCACAGCTCTGTACCCAAAATGTAATATTAGACCTTACCTGATAATCAAAATTGCACATTAGACTAAATATTTGATTTAGATAGGACTGAACTTTTAAAAACTGAAAGTACATTTGAATTACCATGAAACTTTTAGTGGGTTAAAAAAAAAAAATAGAAAACTATAACTGTGATATTGTCCAGGGAAAATGAAGATTCCACAGAACAAATTTGAAAGCAGTTGTTGGAGAAAAATAAAATTAATCCTTTTTGTATATCCCACTGAATTCAGTTCATAAGTATTCCAGCATCACGTTGCATGCCTATTCTCTACCAATTCTTGAGATCGAAAATTTCCAGGGCCTTCCCTAAAGTTCTGGAAAGTTCTGGTGGGCTAATGTTCTCCAGGTTCTTGAATTCTCAAGGGCTGCACAGATGTGGGCATGAAAATTAGCCACTTGTCAGTTTCCACACCAAAACGTTTTTCACACAAAGCATTCATGAGTTTAGGGGACTTTACTGAACATTTGTTATTTACTAGTCAGGATCACATTATGCATTTTACATATTTTGCCATCTGTTAAATTACTTTTGGGTAATCTTATTCTTCTCCATCTCTGTATCTCTAGGTCTCCAGTTAACTAAAGAAGTGGGTAGTCCTAATTCTAGTTTTGATGCCTAAGTAAAAATGTCCTCTGCTGCCCAACTTTCCAGCATTCTAGTCTCAAATTTTCAAGTTCTACAGGCTTTCCACCTCTGTTCCTTCACTGGCCTCTCACAATGTTTTGCCTCTGGTGCTAACTACTTGTGATTCCTCTTGTTTACCTGACTCACTCCTTCTCTCTGCACACCTGGATACAACTTGTCTTTCATCCTTTATTAAACTTCCACCTCATCAATCTCCTGATCGATGGAACATTAACAAACGTATGCATGTACAGAATTCACAAGAGATTTCCCTCTGCCACAGGAAGGGATGCATATAATATACGTTCAATTGAGAGAAGTACTATTTTTCATAATTATATTAGCTAGGAGGAGGTAGGAAAAGAGACTAAAACTCTATCATGCAGAGTTTCCAAAAGTTATATTTTTCATAAAATTTTAGAGTTAGAACAACCTTAGAGATAATCCATTTCAATACCCTCAATATAAGCATGAGAAAACTGAGACCCAGAAGGATTAAATAGCCTGCTGATGACCACATAGCTAGTTAAAGGTTAGAACCAGAGTCTCTCAACTTCTCCACTGCTATTCCAAGGTTGTTTCCATTACACATACTGTTTTTCTTTGTATTTTAATGCTTCAAGTACTATTAATATCAAAAAACATGCAATAGTCTCTTCCATTAAAAAAAATGATAGAATACTAATTGCTTTTTATTCTTATGGCTATTTATGTGGCTGAGCAATGAGAGGACAAAAATGTGGTGGATAACTAAAATTCATACGGAATCTCAAGAGATCCCGAATAGCCAAAATAATCTTAAAAAAGAACAAAGTTGGAGGTCTCATATTTCCTAATTTCAAAACTCACTACAAAGTAATCAAACAGTCTGGTACTAGCACAAATACAGACATATAGACCAATGGAATGGAATATAGAGTCCAGAAATAAATCCTCGCATACATGGTAAAATGATTTTTAGCAAGGGTGCCAAGACTGTTCCATGGGTAAAAGGATAGTCTTTTCTACAAATAGTATTGAGAAAACTGGACATCCACATGTAAAAGAATGAAGGAAAATAGTATGGAGGTTCCTCAAAAAATTAAGAATAGAATTACCATATGACTGAGCAATCCCTCTTCTGGGTATCTACCCCCCAAATTTGAAAACATTTATCAGTGAAGATATATGTGCCCTGATGTTCATTGCAGCATTATTCGCAGTGGCCAAGACATGGAAATAACCAAAGTGTCTTTCAATAAATGATTGGATAAAGAAGATGTGGTACATATATACAGTGGAATATTACTCAGCTATAAGAAAAGACGAAATACTGCCTTTTGTGACAACGTGGTTGAATCTTGAGATTATCGTGCTAACCAAAATAAGTCAGACAAAAAGTTGAGAATCATATGATTTTGCACATATGTGGGATATGAAACTGAAAGCAACAAATGAAAGACAGAGACTCATGGACATAGATAAGAGTTTAGTGGTTACCAGAGGGAGAGCAGGGAGAGATGGAAGTAGATGAGGATAAACGGGGTCAAATAAATGGTTACAGAAGGAAATTTAACTTTGGGTGATGAACATACAATATACATATGACATATTATTGAATCATACACTTGAAACCTATACAATTTTATGAATCAATGTCACCCCGATAATTTAATAAAAAATTAATGTATTCAAATATTTTGTAAAATAAATAAATAAATTAATTAATTAGAAAATAGAACAAATGTAGAACTGGACAGATACAAGATTTGAATAAAAAATAAAAACTAACAAAATCACAAGGTCCTAGCTTTATCCTAATAAGGAAAAATATATGGAAAAGAGTACATTATTTCATATGGCTTTGACAAGAGAAATGACTATCATCGACAGCCAAAAATAGGATTGATAATTTTGAGAGGACATCATGCATAAGATTAAGTAGAATTTTTAGAAACTGTAAAAAGGAAAAAGTTTTCTCTTTTGTCAGAGGTTGCTAGGAACATCTAAAGTATACAGAAAGTAACTTAAAATATATCTCTAGGGTCCCATAACAATAATAGTATAGTACATTTTGTACAGTACCAAACTCAACAATAATTGTTCTGCACCAATTTTTTTAAATGCCTTAAAAAATGTTTAATGCAAACACTGAAATAGCCAAGAAAATAAAATTACTCTTTTCATCTGAGCCGAGCATTGGTCTATGTATATTCGAAATGATGTTGCACTGTTTAGTGCAGCTGTTCACTAAGAGCAGATGAGAGGAAATCACTAAAGCCATCTCTGACCACCTGACTTCCACCTTCAACTAGAAGAAAGTGGTAGAGAGCAGGGAGATGATTTACATGCAGATAAAGGGAAGAGGATGACAAAATGTAAATTTCTTTGTGATATATGTGAATGTTTTCATGAGATGCAGTTGGCAGCTTTCCAGATTTCCTTGTGCGGCTCCATGTTTATAGATCTAGCAGCTAAAATGTACATAGTTACCATCTCAATTTCACTCTGGGATGTTGTCCGGCTTCCTTTGTGCCTTATCAACTGAACGGCCGTGTCTTCAAGGTGACATGTCTACTCGCTGTTTCAAATGTTTTAAAACAATGAGGATCATATTGGGAACTTTTATTGAAAGGAAAAAATATTCTATGCCTCGGAAGATGAGGGGACTGCTTTTTTATTTGGTCTTCAAGAACAACACACACAAAGCATTTGTGAAGCCACCACAGCTGCAGGACCTACTTACCACACCGATTCTGTACACCCAGTATCCTTTCTAGCATTTATACATTCAAACCTAAGACACATGAAATGTATTTCCTGCCATGATTCCAGAATATTTGTTTTTAAAATCAGTATTTCAGTGATATTGTATCAGGTACCAATGGAAGATAGGTTATCTTAGTATTTTCCAGTGTCACCTTCATACTAAAGCCGTTCTTTCTATTCACATGCTAGAGAGACCGCTTAGCAAAATTTAGATTACTGAAATGCACAACTGATATGTTACCAATAATTTAATGGGTAAATTCTTTTCTAATAAGTTAGTTTTATTGAAAACCTTGACTATCTTTCATTGATTCTGTATAGAATACAAACTCCTGGACATTATTTTAAAATACAAGTAATAAGTTAATATTGATAATTATGTGATATCACCTTAGAATTCACCCTTAATATCTTTTATAAAAATATTCCCTTTTGGGAAGTCTGATGACAGTGACTAGGAAACAGAAGTCTTGGAATATTTCTTACTTAAATAAATGAAAATATCTATTACTCTTTAAAAATAATAACAGAATAATAAACATACAATTGCACAAATTAATAAATTAGTGCAATATAGGCAGTATATCTGTGGATGCTCTTATAGTTGTGTGCTTTAAATTTTTACTAAAATTTTAGCCTCAGATAAATCATTCATTTGTACCAGAAAATTTTATAATAGATTAATTGGACTGAAAACAGGGTGACCTAAAGGCTGGAAAAAGGAGAGAAACCAAGAAACATAAACATATTATTTAGTGTAGAGTTTAGAAAGATCTAATAAAAACTATTCAGGGCTTTGGAGCACTGAAGAGTTTGTGAAAATTCTGTGAGCCATTTACATTGACCAATAAAATACTACCTAAACTCTGTCACCTAACTTTATGTCTTTCTTTTTTTTTGTGCCTCTTTTTATTTTGAGTGCATGAGTTACTAAATGTGCTTTACCTTTCTGAACATGAACAATTAAAAAAATACATAAAGGTTCAGAAAATATGGATCTATTAGTGTACTGATATTTTGATATCAATCAGCTTTCAGAAGTTGCCCATCATTCCCCAGGACTTCAACATCATAAAGCTTTAAAGTCAGGTCAGCCATAATTTGGAGCAAATCTTATAGCTGAAATGTAGTAACTGCAATGAGCAGCATCCAAAATAAAATTAGCTTAATGCCTACTTACCACATTCATATATAAAGTTTGAATTTTCCTTAGTTAACATGATATGCATACCTACATATATGTAACAAATAATACTGGTATGTTAGTGAAGTAGACATAGATTTGATGGCAGTGAATAATTTTATAAAACATTCACATGAAATGTCTAGCAAGGAAAGAACACTACACTGTTGTCTAATTTACCAAGAAAAAATATCTTAAACTATGAAAAATTTTTCAATATTAGAGTGTAATATTACATGTAATAACATTTGAGATATTTTAGTGAAAATCAAAACCATTTTAATATAAGAATGAAGTCTTTCTTGATACCATCATCAATAACCATTCTTATATGAAGTATTGTATAACTAAGTAACCACTTTTGAGATAGCTTCTAATTTTTCTTTTGCTCTCAGATGTCTCTTCATACTATTATGCTTGTGCCTACCTCTCAAGTACCTTCTTCTAGGAGGAGAGGGAAACTAGATAGTGAAATTATTATACAATGTATTTAAATTAGATGGTCAGGACTATGAGTGGCCCTTTTTATCTTGTAAAAACTTTAAATTTTATCCTGCCTTTCCTAAATATCCTCTATTTCATTAATATCCAAAATTTATGCTATTTTATCAATCTTTTTTAGAATGTGAACTATCAGTAAAAATAAAAAACAAAAGTATTTTAAGCTTGTGTCATTTTTTGTTTATTTTAAATAAATATATTCATTTATTACCCTATCACGAATGTATGTTGAAATATATAAAATATATTTAAAAGAATGTGCTAGAAATAAAATATAGAATATTTAAAAATAATCATGCTTCATTTCCCCTCCCCCCAATTTAATCTAATGGTGAAACAGTGCTTTGGAAATCTGTTTATAAATTAGGATTAGCTGCCCGCTTGCTCTTGATGTCTGTCAGAACAGAATAAATGATAACTCACAAACTTACTTAGATGCAAGTAGAAAAAGTGCACCCCGAGCTGCACTCACTGAATCATGACACTTATTTTTCAATTCCATCCACAAACTACACAATAGTTTCGGTTAAAACACAGTTAGCAAATTTCCATTGTCTCTAACGTTAGTCAATTTGTTTGTTATTTTCTTCTGGCAAATTAATTGGAAGGTATTATTAGATATTTTACTATTTCTTTCTTTATCTATTTATTTATAAAAGTCTTGTTTAATCTAGTGTCCTTGAAGAAAGCTTTTCTTCATTTAGAAAAATGTTTTCAATAATGTGTGGGACAAGAGTATTCAAAGAATACAGTTTTTATTTTTGACAAATAGTTTTCATAAATCACAAAAGTCTCATTTAAAAAAATAATTTGAAAGATTTAAAGATTCATTTTCTAACATTTTGAATGCATAGATGATCATTTAGAATTTTTCTTAAATTATTTTCAACAATAAAATAACACTAGGAAATTTTCGAAATGCTGTCTCTCATTGCAAGCAAGAGTTTGCTTCAAAAGAGTGTTTGCTTTCATGCTCTAGGTGCTTGATTTGCAAATTACTGGAACTTCATACCTTCATTACTATTATCTGAAGGCTCAGTATACAATTCTGATAAGATACACTGCTAAATTAATGGCTGTAAATCCATATTTCCATTGTCTTCTTGCTAAAATCTAATTTAATTTGGCCAACTTCTTGTCATTCTAATTAACTTATCTAATTACCATTTTATCTCTAATGTGAATGATATGAGCTTGTATCACATGTAGAAGGGACAACTTTGCCACTTTCAAATGATTACTTGTGTTTTCATCACAGTATTATTCCTAATAGGCATACATTTTTTCTTTCCCTCTTTCCTTCCTTCCCTCTTTCCTTTCCTCCTCTCCCTTATTATTCCCCTCTCCCCGCCTCTTCCCTCTTTCTCCTTCCCTCCCTCTCTCACTTTCATTTTGCAGAAATATTTCTTAGTTTCCTGTCCATTTTCTGAGGGTTTAGTTTAAACTAGATATTATCATTAGTAAATCCATTTAACCTGGCTCACATAAACTGCAGTGTATCGATCTATGCTGGAAGAAAGAAAACAAGTAAAGGTACCACTGCCAACTCCTCAAGTTTTTAAATTCCCACTCCTTCCTCAATATATCTTGTTACTATTCATAACGAATAGCCATAGGATACATAGATTGAATGAAAAAAGTGCCGATTCATCTTTTAATACTAATAAAGATTATTTCCTAATTTTTTACACTAAAAAACACAATGTTCTCATCACAAAAATGATAATTACATGACATGATAGTGGTATTAGCTACAGTCATATTGCGATATATAAATGTATCAAATCAAGAACTTGTATGCCTTAAACTTACACAATATTATATGTTAATTATGTCTCAATGAAAATAAATTTAAAAACCAAATATAAGTGCTAATATTTTTTTCGTGGACTCCACTAGCTTGCCTTGACTACCCTTGAGGTTTATGCTTTGGAGGCCACTGATATGGACATTAAGGAGACAATGATTTTTAAACAGGAAGATGATATTGACAGATCAATGTTCTAGAGGCTCATTCTGTGTAGAGAATAAATTTGAGTAGGCAATGTGACAGATCAATAAGGAATCCATTTGTTGTTTTTTATTTTTTATTACACATATAATCTAGCCAAGTAAAAACGAAGCCCTAAGCTATCAGTGAGAGGAAAGAAGAAAAGGAAATAGATGGCAAAGGTTGAGTCACTGGAAATGGAGAGGTGAGGGAGCGGATGACTTCGGGATGCCTCGTATGTGTCTTATCAGCACCATTCAGCAGCAGCCCTGCAATTTGTCAAGACATAGCACAGGAAGAGGAGTTTTGCGGTATGAGGAATTATGTATTCAATTTTATATATGTTTGATACACAAATAAAGACTGCAGCTAAATATAGAAGTGTGGAGCTAAGAAAAGAGATTGGGGTGAAAATTAAACATCAGTTTACAGTTTTTAGTAGACAGCAAAGGTGAAGGGCACTATCTGAAGGTCACTGATAATGTGACTCAAAGGAGGGAAGAAGCTCTATTAACAACCTTCATATTTTTGTTTTTTAGACTTGTCAATTCTCCATTTAGAAAACATGGGGACATGAATCTGAGACTCTGTGGCAATAGGACATAGGTAAGTTAAGAAAACTGGAAGTGAGTCAGGCTCTGAAGATCAAGCTCATTTGAACTTACCCAGGGTATTTCTACAGAGAAAACTGGAGAGACGAATAAGAGGGACAGACACCAGAGAGAAGTGAGGGAGTATCAGAGGCAGGACAGAGACTCAACAGGGGTAGGAGGTCAATAACAGTGCGGGAGCAGGATGGGCAAAGGGGAACCAGAATATGAGGCACGTGCCTGGCACGCAGGACACATTCAGTAAATATTGACCATTACTGCATTCATTTTAAATATTTTTGTAATTAAAAACATTAATTATTAAGATATTTAATAGTTTATTCAAACAAAGCCTATGCATAATGTATATATAAGAAAAAAATCAGTTTTTTAAAACCTGTAAAACCCACCAATTTAAATATTCTCAGTACCGTTGTCCCTCATTTGCCCCTTCCCTCTGGAATCACACCTCCTTCCCCCTCTCCCAGAGGTAATTACTGACCTAAAATTTATGTTTTTCATTTCTTGTTTTTCTCTATAGTTTTGCCAAATATACAAATACATATTTTATAAAATATCATTCATAAAATTTTTATACTTGG
Source organism: Pteropus alecto (assembly GCF_000325575.1). Classification (NCBI taxonomy): domain Eukaryota; kingdom Metazoa; phylum Chordata; class Mammalia; order Chiroptera; family Pteropodidae; genus Pteropus; species Pteropus alecto. The sequence goes on from NW_006432943.1 coordinate 5,139,298, forward strand.
TGAAATGTTACCGCATGCAGAGTCCACTTGACGAAATATTTTTTCACCGTTGAAAAGTTCCAGATCCACTAACAACAGTATTTCTTCATCTCAAATGTACAGTGTCACTTCTAGTGGGAAACATTTATTGGCAGCCATGTATTCAGCTTTAAGTTCTCATCAGATAAAATTTTTGTTGCGACAGTCATAGCTTAATTTGTCTTGAGTGTTCTGAAAGACCTAGCACTGATTTTCATCTTCCAGCATAAATGCAGTTTTTCATTTTCCTAGGAATTCTCTCTTCTGTATTTTTAAAACCACCCAAATACAGTGATTTTGAGTAGTATATGTCCTGGTTTCTGATTATAAAAGAAATATCTTCCTTTTAGAGAGAATTCATTAGCCCCACAATAGTTTTAAGGCCTCAACATGGCAACTTAAATGAAGAGTCGAATTCAGAAATGTATGAACTTTTTACATAGGTTCTTTGACTTTGCCCTGAATGAAACTGAATAATAGGTAGTGGAATAGCAGTTTGAAATTTACCTGAATGCTTTTCCCTTTTATGTGCCTCTTTAACATAGCCCCACACCACAAACACATGTGTCCCTGTGTGAGCACACACACCTAGCAGCCTAGACAGGGAAGCGAGATCCTTATATTAGACTCTTCAAATTATCCATATCTGCATTTCAAAATGCCATAAATGAAATATAAAAGCAAAAGGACAAAAAGAGAAAAATACCTGCAACCTAAATGGCAAAAGGTATCCATATAAATGAACAGAAAAGTACCTTAAAGAGCAATGCACACAAAAACACAAATAGCCAATAAATGTAAAACATTTCATATCAAAGAAAAAAATTTTAAGCAGAAAAACTACAAAAAATTAAAATAACGAAACAAAGATACTACCTAGGCATATAAGTTGGATAGCTATTTCACCCTATGAATCAAAAACCTTAACATACTTACTTACTCCCTATATCCTTGTACTCTCCCCTAAGAGACAGGTACGAATATTTAGGTCTCAGGCAGCTAATCCCCATGGTTACAATAGAGACGATACGAATAGTGTAAATGCCCACCATACATGAATGGCTAAATAAAATATGATAAACAGTACATCAATATGAAAACAGTTCTGTAAATCATTAAGATTACATTCTTGAGAAATGATTTAGAATATTAAAAGAAGTTAAATGGATATGCTGAGTAAAGAAATGAAGTAAAAAACAATGTATTAATGCAATTTCTATTAGAAAACAGTAAAAAAAAGTCATTTACACTGTTTTATATATACACGAATGTATATTCTATGAAGTAATTTTTAGGATGGTAGGATAAAAAGTAATTTTTTTGTCTTATTGATGTTTCAAATTTTTTTCCTTTAAGTATTAATTTTTTTATTTTAAAAATAAGTACCATAATACATAAAAATTACAGCTCTCAATGTATGAATGTTATGAATTCTGCAAATCTTAACCCTAACATTGTTATATGATTCCATATATAGATTCATATAGATTCATATATTCCAAAATATATTCACATTTTATTATACCATATGTATTATATAAGGCACTTCTGTACCATGAAGCTATTTTGTTGCTATTCTGCTTATTTACAACTAACCTCTCAACTGAACGCCAGTACAGCACGAAAAAAAGATACAATTGTACTTCTTTTTCCTATTAATCATATATAAAACTGAAGATAAATTTTGTAAGGAACATATTCTTCAGTGATTTATGGAAGGAAACTCCTTAATGCCTAAAAAAGACATTTTTCTTAAATGTACATGAAACTGAACCATGACCATTAGAAATCTTTTAAAAACATTAAAAATCCAATTTTAATGGCCTTTTAATAATAATATGATTTGAGCAAATATTTTATTTTTCTACACAATAAAATTATATTTTATTTCATCTTTCATTTTACTTAGAGATAATAATTCCGTTGATATCTAAAGGTTTTTTAAATTAATTCTTCATTTTAAATTAGTCAAATGCTTTCAAGACATTAACTTAAGGGTGAAATTTCTGAATATAAGGGGAAGGACTAATAAAGTAGAAGGAAATGAAAATTTCTTAATTTAAATTCCCCTAATTTGAAATTTATTTTTAAGAATCAACAGTATTGCCCTAAAATGAAGAGAAACTGTTTTACTAAGTTCACGAATTATTGCATTGCACCATATCAGTGTCGGTGTCTCTGTCTCTGGTCTCTTCTCCCTTCAAATAATGCCCCATAAGTTAGTCCCAAAATATGTATCCATCCAGCCAAAATGAGGGTCAACTCTATGAAGAAACTTCCCTGCAGGCAGAATGAGGACCTGCAGGTCCTCCCATAATACTTTATATCCATCATTAACAAATGTCCCATAAATCTGTGATTGCTGTCATTTTTAGACTCAAGTCATCTCGGTGGCTCAAGAAAGCCAACTTACTTAAAAGTTCCAACACCCTGGCTCTCAGGCAGCACGCTATCTCACCTGACACCAGGATCAATACCTTTTTCCCTTCTCTATAAATACTTTCTGTTCCTCTGGTAATGCCCTTTGCTGGTCCAGTTTCCTCTCTCTATAATTACCTTTCCCTCTAGCTATCTGCCAGAAAACCACTTATTATTTTAAGGCCGAGTTTAAGCCACACTTCCTAGGTAAGGTCCCCCTTATTCCCTTAGTGGGAAATAAGCTCGCCATCCAGACTTCCTTTGTGCCAATGTGATGGTGTGCTTACTCTTATTTCTCAAAAGTTCAGGCAGGGTCTGAATCATTTTTGCAATAGAGCATTTGAAACATTTTTTGATAAAGAAACACTCCTCAGATGGAAACTTACACAGATCCCCCAGCATATTAAAATGTGCTTTAGAATTTTTTGCTTAGGTTTGTATTTATAATCTTTACTTACTTTGTAGTTAATCAGTGGAAACAATGAGGCTGTTTTGAGAGACATTTGAAAGGAGGGGATCTAAGAATCATTTATTTCATTTCGATCAGCTGAACTTTTTCACTTATTTTTTAATTTTCTTTAGGTTGTACAACATCAAGAAAATCGTGTCTTATACAGTTAAGTCACAGATGGTAACAGATTTTTAAGACCTTGTCTTTCTATCTCAAGACCTTTCAATCTCAAGACCTTTCAATTACATTGCTGCAGATGCATAAGAGAAGTAATAGAAGGAAATGTCAAAGTTGAATTATAGTAGAAGTCCTTTTAACTGACAGAATCAGACTGGTAACTAGTCTATGTGTTAAAAGAACAGTTAAGGAAATGATTATAAAAGGACACAAACTTAACTTATCTTTTATACAAAACATACAAAGGTCCACTTAGTGGCCATTTTTAAACTATGGATTAAGCCTTTTCTATGTAAGCAGCTGCTCCTCAGAAATTCTCAAAATCTTTTTACACGAACAACTCTAGTGCATCATCCATAAAATCTAGTTATCTATTTCTTTAAAACATAGCAGGAACTTCAGGATACTTTAAAGGCAACTTCCACATAAAAATCATCTAGATTTTTATGATTCTTTTTCCAATAATTTATAATTATTTTTTCTACATCTAATTTAACTGCAATTTTAAACAAAATTTTCCAAATATTTAACTTATTTTTCTTAGAAACATTTCTTTTGGCTCCCATATTCATCTACTTACATAACATTTGATTCAATTACATGAACAATTAAATATAACCTAATAGTAAATAAGAAAACAACTAACATAAAAGCTTGGCAAACAAAAATAAATGGCTCTTGCTGGGCATAGAGCACAATTACCGGGAGGAGAAGTGCACAGGCATGCAAGCAATATCTCACTAACTTCAAATATCCATCCTACCATTGCTTTCAGAGGAAATGGACCCATTTCGTACTCTGGTGAATCATGAAATGTACATTTAGAGAGTTTCTACTGTACCAATTAGTTAACAATATTTGACTATTAAAAATATAAAATGCAGAGAAAAAATAAATGCAGGTTAAATCTATAATATCATCTCACTATTCACCTTTAAAACATTACTTGAAGGAGAAAAAATGGTGTAGATGATAGAGGCTTTGTTCATCCCTCTGGTGACCAAATCAAAGTTGTGACAGAAACAAGGAGCAGTAGCAAGGAAAAATCACCTGGGATCTAGAGGAACAAGCCATACAGCTAAAGAGAAATCCAACAAATCACTCTGCAACAGCAGAAGGTAGGACAGGGTGAGGATGTGGGGCTGCTGGTCTCGAGCAGCTGAGACGGAGGCAGTGGCAGCGGCAGAAGCCTCTTAAAGGGACCGCATCCGCAAGCGGATTTTCAGGGTGCCAGACCTGCTTGATCTGAGCACCAGTGCCAATTCGCCTGCACACAGCGGGCACTAACGACTTACAAGGAGACATTGTCGGAGTGAGGGCCGAGACCTGCACACAGCAGGCACTAACGACTTACAAGGAGACACTGTCGGAGTGAGGGCCGAGGGGAGACTCGATCGGTACAGAAGTGCTGGTGGTATCCATTGTTCTGTTGAGTCCTTCCCCCTACCAGTACGCCAAACACAGCACTGCTATGGCCGTCCAGGTATAAGCGAGTCAGGTGCTCCTTGCTGAGACTCACACTGGTGGAGGAAGCTGGCCTCAGTTCCTGGTGTGGCCTTTTGAGGCAACTACAAGCACAGCACAGCTGGATTACTGGCTGAATCTTAACAGGTGGCCCCAGAGGGGCACAGGCTGGGACTAAATTTGGCCTTCGTTTGAACCCCTCTCCAGTCTGTGCCACTGGACACCTACCACACAAAGCCACACTAATAAGACTGGGAGACTTAGTAGCATTGCTTAGTACATAGAAACAGACAAAGAAAGGCACCAAATGGGAAGAAAAGAAGCAGAAACCATATGAGAGAACAGAACAGAGATCCAGGAAAGAGGGATGGGG
>NW_006432943.1:5145327-5171178 GCF_000325575.1 Pteropus alecto
GCAGAGGGAATGCAGTTAGCATTAATACGTTGGCTAGGTGGAAGGTCAGGGGAGGGAGGGAGCAATTGGGGGGATCATTTTATAAACTATATAGATGTGTAACCAATGTACTGCATACTTGAAACTAATTAAAATTAAAAAAAAAAAGAAGTACAAATTAGCAGTTGATAGATGGGCACAGGGATGGGGAGCACGGCATAGGGAATGCAGTCAGCATTAATGTCATGGCTAGGTGGAGAGCCAGAGGAGAGAAAGAGCAATTAGGAGGATCGTTTTATAAACTATATAAATATCTAATCAATGTACTGTATACTTGAAACTAATAAAATTAAATTAAAAAGAAAAACAAAACATTACTTGATATTGCTCAACTGACTACAAGAACAAGAGCATACACCAAACATATGTGTCTGAGACTTGACTGATGTTTGACTGAGCTCTATGCAAGTGAGTTGAAAATATCAATTAACTGGATTAATAATTATTGACTCTCAAAACATGTAACAAACTGTGTTAGGTTCTAGAAGCATATGGATAAAAATATCCATTTCTTTATAGAACTCACATTCTTCAGTTGCAGCCTCTAAACTTCTGTTCACACATCTCTACCAGTAAACATATTTGAGGATTAAATATATCTAGTTATTTACAAATATACGCTTATCTATATACTTATGTATATACATTTATGCATATTTATGTATGCATATTTATAAATAATATCCATACACATCTGTACCTATTATGCTTAATAAAATATGCATAATAAACTTTGAATTCCATGGGTCTGAATGTGGTCAAATTATTTTTTACTTCCACCATTTACATAAGGGAACATGCCTTATGTAGAAGTGAGTTTTTCTTTTTAACATGACTACTGCAAAGATAGTCATCCATCTGATTAAAAAAATTGTAAGATGAGCCATATGCATAGTGATTGAAAGAGAAAGTTTATTTCATGATCTTCACCAAAAATATACTTGTTTTCATAAGTTAACAAATTGGTGGACACAAAAAGTCTTACGATATACATAACACTGTTTTAAATTATATTTTAAAAAATGTTCATAAAGCCTCTGCAAAACCCTAGCATTCACCAGCACGTGAGCAGCCAGTGCAATGTAGGCATAGAAACTCTTTATATTTATCAGTTGACAAATTTTTTTAAAGAACTGTTTGTATACTTGAAAAACAAACTATATTCTTACACTCTATTTTTCAGCACTCTAGAAATATTTGTATATGCAAAGAATTGATAAACCTAATTGAAATCCAGTTACGAATCTTTTTTTAACTTTATATGCTTCAAAACCATAGTATCGGATTGGAGAATATATTATAAAATGGAAACACTTATTAATCTGTTCTGCATTTAAGTTACCTAATTAATACAACTAAATATGGCTTAAATTTTGGAAGGAGAAAGAAAAAGAGGAGAGGGAAGGGGCAAGAGAAGAAAGAAAAGGGAAGGTGGAAAGAACAAAAGCAGTACCAAGACTTTCCACATTATCTGCTGTCTCAGACTGAGGGAAAACAGTGACTATCACCAGTCAAAATCATCATGTTTTGTTTTCTAGAAATGAATATAATGAAGATGTGACACATGACCTTGTTTTCTGATAAAACTTTAACAATGATTTGGATTCCTTTTTTCCTAACCTTTTAAAGACTCGAAAATTAACGTGGCTCACACAGGAGATAATTAATTAAATGTAGAATTTGTAAACAAGAAATGAGAATAAAGCTTCTATTGGAATAAACTGCAGCACACTTGTTCTGCACAGCGCATGTTCTGTAATTAGCTGATTAGAAATTTGGATAATAAGTCACCAGCAATCATCGATTTCAATTGGATGCAGGAGGCCAGCACTGGCTCGGTACTGTTCTGTGACAGTAAAGCCACAGTGAAGGAATTTCCAGGCTGACTAAATATCACATCTGGGTGAAGCATGTCTGCCCCTTTCTTTTTCTTTTATTTAACAAATATTGCATGGGACGAAGGAATGTCAAGGCTAAACTCTGTAATACAGATGTAGAACACATGCATTGATGCTAGCTCAAAGCAAGGTTACAGACACTGGAGGCATTGTTGTGGTTTGGCAGTTGCGAACATCCAATTTCATTAATTTGTGGTTTGAATATACTACCACATTTAGGAAAGGATCCTGTCATTTTTGTGACTGGTGTGTTAAAAGTCCTAAAAGTTAAAGAGTGGAAAATACCACACGTTTGCAGATCATGCTAAATTTCAGATATTTCGAATTGAGAGCAATTCAGGTATAGCAAAAAACACAGGTTCTAAACAAAAACTCTTTGCAGATAACGTCTACTAAGTACTTTCTTCGTTTTCACTTGCTATTGTTTGTAAGAAAGGGCGTAACCAGCGCTTGATTTCCAGGTCATGAAGGCCTCGGAAAATACACTGAGTTAGAGAAAGAGCCAACATTTCCTCCCTGCCTCAACATAACCCAAGTGATGTGAAAGCATCTCAACTACCTAGAGCGCTGTTAGCTCTTCCTTTCTTTCCTAGTTATTTTACATTCCATAAGTTAGATGGCATGCAACTCAAACATCCTAAGTCCTAAATTCTATAGCTATTTCCCCAACTGACTGCTGCAAAGGTAACCTTTAAAGTTATTAATTCAGCTTCTGAATATAGTATTACTTTAAATCAGCTCTAAATCTAGGCAGTTACTTGCACTATATAAAGTCAAACCTCCTGTTCTTGATGTTCATATCATCACATATTTGAATAATAATATTTTATCTATTTTCCAAGGCAAAATAAAAGACAAACTATCTCTACACTATAGAGAGGAATTTGCCCTGGCATTATGATTTTGGGTTAGTATTGACCATAAAAATCATAGGGTTTGGAGGCGAAAGAAAATTTTCATTTTCAGATGGGTACATACAAGTTGCAATTTGCCCAAGAAAGATGAGCTTATTGAAGGTGGGGATTAGGTCGGTGTCCAGCATCCCTCTGCTACGGGCTGCTTTCCACCCACCTAGCTCTAGCTGCACTAAACTAGTGTGGCATCGGGAGATTCACTATCACAAACAGCCTGGACATAAGGGAAGAAATAAGAATTAATTACCTCCAGTTACCAAAATATGTTATTCTGTTAGTCGACTGTGTTTCCAAACACATAAACTCTTATAAACTTTTATTGGACAAATTTGATTTTATTGGAACTCCTAAGAGGTGTTCAGAGGAAGGAATATTCCAGACACAGTAGCCACTCATATCATGGTTGCTCTCATATTCTCCTCTCTGATTATTTTATAAATATTTCACACCCCAACTCTAATCTCCCTTGTGTTTGTGTGTGTGTGTGTGTGTATGTGTGTGTGTGTGTGTGTGTGTGTGTATTTGTTCGTGTGTCTGTGTATAATGTGCATACATTTTCTAGGGTGAACCCATGTGTTAGGTAGGATAGTGCTCCCCAAAGATGTTCACATTCTAATCTCTAGGACCTGAGAATATGCTGGAATTAAGGTTACAGATGAAATTAAGTTTGCTAATCGGCTAGCTTTGAGATGGAAAGATTATCCTGATTATCTGGGTGGGCCCAGTGTGATCATCCGGGTCCTTATGAGTGGTGGAGAGAAGCACAGATGGGGTAACCTGAGAGATGGCAGCAATGAGACTCAGCCCAACGTTGCATTGCTAGCGGGATTGCAAGCCAAGGAATATAGGTGGTCTCCAGAAGCTGAAGATGACAAGAAAACAGATTCTCTTCTTGATCCTCCAGGAGGAATGCAGCCTTGCTTACACCTTCATTTAACTCAGTGATACTGGTTTCAGGCTTCTGACTGCCAAAATTTTAGAATAATGACTTTGAGCTGTTTTAAGTCACTAAGATCATGGTAATTTGTTATAGCAGCAATAGAAAACTAATACGATCTGTAAAAACACAGGCCAAGTGAAACTGGATCAAAGATGACAATTATCAGACTTTCTGTAGTCTGTGCTGAGAGAGAATCCACTTCAGAGTCCACTCTCGTGGCTGCTGCAGGATGAAGTACTTCATGACGGGCCTCACTTCTCTGCCAGCCAAGTTTATCTCCATGACTGAAAGAACGGTAGCTATATCTCTGGTTCCCACTCTCCCCCTCTCTCTTCTACTTACAAGTAAAGTAGGTGGAACTCTGGAACTCAGGGAGGAAGTCTGAGCTAGAAGACATAAATGTGGGTAAGATTTCTGTGGGAGAGAGTCAAAGAAGTTAAAATCTTCCAAGAAGGAGGGCTTGATTAAAAGTGACAAACACTGATGAAAGATCAGTGAGGATAGAGGTAATAAATGCTTCTGCATCTAATAAACTTTTTTCCCCTCACATTTTTGCTATGAGTTAAGAATTTAAAAAATTATTTCATTTCATATTGAAGCATGAGAAATACTGCCCGCTGAGGTTAGGCAACAGGCCCAGAGACACACATAGGCCCATTACAGCAGCAGTAGCTGCTTTGGCATAAAATTCTTCCAAATAGAGTGAAAAACATACTCAAGGAACAGAGGTTGGCATTCCCTAAGCATTCTGCTAAACTGAGATTATCCTTAATAGAACACTTAGACAAATGCTTATTTCTTTTATACCAATTACAAATTGATCTGTAATTCCATGAGGATGTAGGAAGAAAACAGGATAGTATTATGAAAATTCCAAAATACGCGAAAAGTCAATAAGGATTTTTATTTTTTTATGAAAAGAGCCATAAAATGGAATTATTAACTCTAGTTTCTGGTGTCAGGTAGCTTACTGAAAGACTGTATTGAATGATTCACAGTCTCTAGACCTGTTTGCCCATTAGTTTTTAATTTAAAAAAAAAATGTAAACTCATTATAAAAAAAAGCTATAAAAAACTGTTAATCCCTCCATCACCCTTTCATTCTTACCCCAAAATGGTAATCGATGTTAATAACCTACTATGTATCCTTTGCATTATTTTTTCATAGTAATAACATGATATACAAAAATATGCACAGACACATAATTTTTTTTTATAAAATCTGGGATCACAATAAGCACATTATCTTGTAACTGGCTTTTCTCATTTGACAAAGACATACTGTAAATCTCTTCAGTCCAACAGCTATAGATCTAACTTAAATTTATTTTCTAATAGCTACATAATATTCCCCAGTGCGGATGTACTATAATGCATTCAACTACTTCCCTATTGATGGACATTAGAGGTATTAAAACTTTATCGTAGAATTCACATGATGTAAAAATCAATATCTATATAGATACTAAAGTATCCTGTACTGTATAATGTTACAAGTATCTTTCAAAAAGGCATATTACATTGTTACATGAAATTATTCGTTTTTTTCCTTCAAAATCAATTATAAAATAGTATTTTTCTGACTACTGATGAGAGTTACATTAAAAAAAACTCCTCATTCCCAGGTAATTTCATTGATCCTTATTTTTCTGGAGTGAATGGGGACTGATATAGTAAGAATAGAACTTCCACCTGTTCCTCTGATCAAATCCATCAATCCCTGCACCTGGATCCAAAAATGCTGCTTCCACCTTATCATACAAGGTGAAGTATCCATCTTTCTATCTCTCCAACTTATATGCTTGATACCATTGCCCATCCCCCCACCCCCGCAATTAAGACATTACTCTAGAATTCTTCCCTTTACTTACTCTACCATTACTTTTCCTTCTCCAGTGGATTTTTCCAAGTATATAAAATTATGCTGCAATTTCGTCCACTTCAAAATAGACAAGCAGATATCCCTGTCACTCCTCTTTTCTCTCTAGCCATTGGCCTATTTCCCTACTCTCTATTATAACAAACTCCTCTAACGAGTGGTATAGTTGTCTATGTTCATTTCTTTTTCTTCCTTTTTTATCTTGGTCTCACTCCACTCAGGCTTCCATCCTCACCTCTCTCTCTAAACAGTTCATAACAAAATCACCAACAACGTCCATCTTGACAAAGCTAATGACCATTTGTTTGTCTTCCTGTTAATCCACCAGCAGCATTTGGCCCAGTAGATCAAGCTCCCCTTCTTTAAACGATTCCTTTACTTTCCCAGTTTAGCACATCCCTCGATTTTCCTCCTGTTTCACTCGGTGTCCTTGCTGTTTTTCCACCACTAAAATCCACTAATCTCCATGAGGGGAGGGATTTTGTTTTTGTCTGTTTTGTTAGCGGCTAAACATCCCAGCACTTAAAGTAGGCTCTGGCCTGCTACAGACCATGTAGCAGACCTAGGATGTGCTGGCGGAACTGAATTATCTGCTTTTCACTGAATTATCAGTATAAACACTGGTAATTTTGGCACTATGGATCTCAAGAGCTCCTATTCATTTGTGAAATGCCTAAATAGTATCTGTCATAAAGCAACTGTTCTCCCGACTTTCCTAGTTAATTTAAAATGCCACCATTCATTCCCCTGGCTAACTAGATCATTCAGAACAGTACTTAAAATCAGATTTAGTCTGTGGCCAATTCCCATAAGGTTTTATGTTTACCATGTACCTTCCAACTGGATCCCTTGGCCTCTATCCTTCCATAGCTCAAATTATTCTTCACACTGTTGACAGATTAAACTCTCCTAAACAGAAGTTTAAGAATGATAATTTGCAATTTATAAATGTTTTAATACCATAAAAGCAACAGATTAAATACAAATACTTTGGCGTTCAAAGTCCTATTAAATGCATAACCATCCCCCCTATTAGCTTCATATAGTTACCTCTAAATATCCATGAAACTGAATCATCCCTTTTTCCTGAAGTAGGTACACGCTTTAAACCAGCAGTTCTTTTTTACTCTGAATGATCCCTTCATTAAGTACCTGTAGAATTGTACTTTGCCTGACCTCAGCTAAAACAGATTCTCCCTGTGCCCTCTGCCTACATCATCTGATACCTTTTTCCTGTTTAACTCAATGATAAGCAAATATCCCCTACTGGGGGCCATATAATGCCCTTTTAGGTCACATCTATATAATACCCTCTCTAATCTTTCTTATTACAATCATTTGTACTCTTGCATGAAATATAAGCTTGGGTAGATTTCATATTCATGATTAAATTCTGTATAGTACCTAGCACAATAATTGTACATACTTAATTTTAAGTTATTCACAGCAGTTGACAAATAGGGCAAAATGTCATACAAGCTCCCAATAAATACCATTTTGAAATTGAATTTCAATTTAGATGTGATGTTATATCTACATAGATGTAAAGACTTATTTGTAAAAATATGCTTTGATGATCCAAGAAAAATGTCTTGAAATATACCATTCTGCATAATAAAATTATTCAAATTTGTATAATTCATCTGATGTCATATCTAGCATGTATTAAAATTTTATATCTATAGTGACAAAATTACCCAGGAAAATATAATTATTGGATGTAGCATATTTATTTATGTATTGCTTTAATACTTGCACTGATATTCAAAATATTATCATCTGGATTTATAGAGCAAAGTAATTGATATTCCTCAATGATAAACTGCAGAAGTTGTCACTTTCTATACACAGGGGGCCACTAATTAATCCTGAGTAACCCTCTGAGACACAGAATATAAACAATGTGCACACAGGAGAAAAATAATAATTCACTAGAAAATAGACACAGAGAAAAAACAGACTACATTTAAACAAATACAATGAGTATTACAGGTGATATCTAGTGTCACTACTGGAGTTCACTTTGGGGGAATTATGAAATTCCCAGGACTAATCCTGAAATATAATTTTGTGCGTTCCCTAGTACTCTATGGAGGAAAATGTATGAAGATGTATTTGGGGCTACTGCTTAACTACCCACTGGCAATGATATACCCTTGGTACTACTTTATTTTTATAGGCTAATCAGTATTAAACTCTGAGCTCGAGATAGGATTACTATGCCCAAGAAATGTATACCTGAACAAAACATGTGTCCTATTAAAAGGAAAGAAGAGTAAAAACTGGTTGGGTAAGCAAGCAATGCCATCTGCTAAAACAGCCTGGTCTCAGTCTGCTGTTCCAGCTGTCACATCCTGCTAGCCCTGACACACACACGCATACACGCCTCCAGGATTCTAGCCAGATCTAAGGACTTACCATTCCCCTAGCATGCTACAAATCAGAGCTGGCTTCATTGATGTACCTCCCGGCAGCTCTACAGCGCTCTGGACTCAGAAGGGTCCTGCACATGGTTAATTTATTCTTATTGTGGTAAAATATACATAACATAAAATTTACCATTTTAATTATTTTTAAGTATACAATTTATTTACATTTACATTGTATATTTACATTGCTGTGCAACCATCACCACCATCCATTGCCAGACCTTTCTTTATCATCCCAACCGAAACTCTTTACCTTTTAAAAATTAACTTCCCATTCTCCCCTCTCCCAACTCCTGGTATCCACTAGTCTACTTTCTGTCTCTAAATCTGAGTGCTCTATGTGCCTCATATAAGTGGAATCATACAATATTTGTCATTTTGCCCATACTTGATTTAATGTGTTACTGTCGCTTCCTTGAAATTCTTAATTTTAGAACAAGAGCCCCTCCATCTTCATTTTATACTGGGCCCCTCTCAAATTATGTAGCTGGTCCTGCTGTGAATATTTATAATCCCCTATCTATGTCTTCTTCACACCAAAAAAAAAAAAAAAGTCCATGTCTTTCTGAGTTCTATTTAAATTTCATCTACTCTATGAAATAAAGAACAGACATTATGGCCCAGTACACTCCTTAGAGGGTTTGTATTTTGCTCAGTTATAACACTCTTCACATTGCATTATGATTGTTTCTTTTTAAATCTGTCTTCTCTAGTAGGGGAAATACCTGTGTCTTATTGATCCCTGTATCCTTTGTGCCTAGTGTAGCTCCTGTGCTATGGACTGAATTGCGTCCCCCACACCCATGCCCCGCACAGTGTGATGATATTTGAAGAGGAACTTTGGGGAGCTAATTAGGTTTAGATGAGGTCATTGGTGGGGAAAGCATCATAATGGAATTAGTACCTTGTCAGAGGGGACACCAGAGAGCTTACTGTTGTTCTCTTTCTGACACATTGAAGGCAGCCATCCCCAAGGGAAGAAAGTCCTTACCGCAAAATGATCATGCCAGCACTCTGATCTCAGCCTTTCAGCCTCCAGAAAATGCGAGAAAATTCATTTCTGTTGTTTAAGTCTCCTAGTCTATGATATTTTGTTATGGAAGCCTGAGAAGACGAAGACAACCTGATACATAATGAGCATTCTAAAATGTTCATCGAATGTACGAATGGATGCACGCATCCATAGTGCATCACCTTTGCATTGTTTCTGGACTTTTAATTTAACATTCACTGAGGGAAAAAGAAAAAAATTTTCCGCCAAGAAATGTGATAGTTTTGGTGATCTAGAAACTCTAGTCCGGGAATCGATATAGTCACTGAAGTGTAATCTAGTGCCTGTATTCTCAGGAAGGTGTAGCACAAGTCACTCTGTGTGCTTGTCCTAATGTTTCTGATTCTGGAACTCTCTAGCTCCTTTTCTTTGAAATAAAACCACTTTGCTTGTTTGTGTCTTTCATGTCCACCTTGAATTCTCATCTGGGGACCTATGACTAGATCCGAGAAGGATGGCTAAACAAGCTTCAAAACTTATAGTATCCCAAACATAGATAGCAGCAAAATGAATGATAATCTTTACATGTTGAAGGAAAGGTCTTCAAATCGGAGTCCTTTGGTATAACATAACTAACTCCTTGCTATCACCCAGCAAGTAAATCGAGTAAAAGTTCTCCAGGAGGGGAATTAGAGTGGTACTGTGCAAAGAGCCTGTTATAGGAAGTTGGAGTCATTTGTTTCTGATCTAGCGGCTCTGCTCTGACTTGCTGTGTAACTCTGGAAATGGGGCTCTCTAGGCCTCAGCTTCCCCATCTTTCAACACAAAAGGATTTGGTGAAGTGAATCTCCCTGGACTCCGAATACTTCAAAAGTCTCTGAAGTCCCCAGTTTCCTCCCACCTAAGTGCTAACTGCAAGTAGAAAATTAACTGAAAAAGAATTTTCCTTATTGTCAGAAATCAATCATGATATTATAAACTAAATATTTTAAGATAGTTGACTAAGTGTGACACACAGACACACACACACACACACACACACACGCATGCGCGCGCGCGTGCGCACACACACACACACACACACACACTGTCCTGTTCTTTGTAACTGTGACCTCTCCAGGGAAGTAAGGTACCATGACCTTTAGTTGAACTACTGCTTGGACATGTTCTTTTTTAAAGGACATGATAGAGTTTATAGACTTGTGTTAATTACTCTTTTTTGCTATTCTTTTAAGTCATCTAATAGGCTTGTCCTAGTGTTTCTGTTAGCTTCTTTTCTATGGAATGAAACTACCTCACTTGTTTGTATCTTTCATGTCGACCTTGTATTCTCATTTGGGGACCTATGACAAGTAAACGAGCCTGACTGGTGGAAAGCTTTACATAAAATGAAATGCTATAGTGCTGGGAATTCTTCTTTAATTTTAACTTTAAACTCGATCTTTTGGTTGCATGACTGACCACCTTATTATTACCTGTACTGAGAAAGGTCCCATCGATACTGAATGTCTTAGGTCCACAGACCAAAGACAAATGCTGCCATTGTGCAGCATGGTATAATCTGCCAAGGAAATGCACAGGCATTGACAACCATTTCTTTCCTAAGTCAGGGAGTTTCACAAGAATGAAAATACATGTCTATCACTTCTCCTTTTTACTGTATATTATATCTATTATACCTTGCTGACAATGATTTTTTTTCTTATTTTCCCTCTATTTTGGTGGAATACAATTTAGGGAATATTATCCATACTTTTTTAATAGCTCTTCCATACTAACATTTTATCTTTATTAAACACAATATAATGGATCTTAGATTCTTGATTTTCAAAAAATGAACAAAAGTAACTTATGACAATCAGTCTTAATACCATCTTTGGGTGGCCATAATCTTTATTTTTGACTGGAGGTTCAGAATAAAGTTTCAGACTATTTTTTATAGGCACGTTAAACAACACTTTTTAAAAAACTTCATTTTTTCTCTTTTCTAGCATGTCTTCCTACCTCAACTCTCTATATCAGGGGTTGGTAAACTTTTTCTATAATGAGCCAAATAGTACTTATTTTGTGGGCCATGCAGTCTCTGTTACAATTTGTAAACTTGGGCATCTAGCAGAAAAGCAGCCATAGACAATATGTAAATAAATGAGCATGGCTATGCTCCAATAAATTTTTATTTACAAAACAAACAGCAAGGTTGGTCCACAGTCCATACTTTGCAGACTCTTGCTCTGTACTTTTCTATAAGTGGTGTTGAGTAAATCATAAATCTAGGATGCCAAGATATATTGATTTAGAACAATTTTTTCTATCAACTATGTCATACTAGGCATGTCTCTTGACCTATCTGAATTTCCTGATTTTTAATTTGAAGGTGTTTGGTCTAGGCGAATGTTATCAGACCCTAATACTTCAAGTCACTTGAGTATTCATGAACAAATGCTAAGAAACTAAATGCTAAAACTTGTTACAATTTTATAACCTTGCAAAATACTTTATTTTTTTATTTAACCCATTTCCTGTTTGCCCTGAGAATACTCACTTGAGGCTGCAGCATTTACCCCAATAACTCACGTATTACAGTTCTGACCTTACCCCCAAAGTTCGCCATGAAATACCTCACCTTATTATTATTTTCACATCACTCTAGTATATCAATAGTCTTTGGAAACATATGACATTATTCTATTTATAGTATTCTGTTTTTAGTAGTGGTATTTCCATTTATAGAATACAGTAATTCTCGATTGCTGAAAATGTCAAATCCTAGAAAACCTAGCATTTCTATGTATGCTGTTAACATCATTCTTAAAGTTTTTAGCCTAAGATTCCTTTGATAAATCCGATTTATGTATACATTTCTGTTACATTAGGATTAGAGACAAGTTCTGTTTAGAAATAACTCCAAGAACAGTTTTTATATTTTATTTTCATATTCAAAACCAGTCAGATTTGTTTCAGCCTCAAAGAGCGTGTTTATGTAAAATTAAATTAACGCTGGCAGTGAGCTGTACTTTTTTTTTCAAATGGGAAATGGTTTACTTGCTTTTCTTTGAAAAGTAAGCTTTTAGAAACACTAAATAAAATTTCTGAATGGTTATAAATGAAATGCTCCATTCACCATAGCCGATCTTTTAATATTGAAAAGGAAGGGTCTGTGGATGATCTGGCTGTGGCATCTGATATCACTTGAATGGCCAAGGTTAAGGCTGCTGTTCTGCTCAGTCAAGCAGATTCTCTCTTTCAAGGAAAGATGGGCCTTTATGTTCTGAAACTTCTGAGGAATATTAGCAGCCATAGTACATGACAACTGAGCAAGTACTCAAAAGGTTTGTTATTTTGGTAATCAACTAAGACTTCTATTAACAAGCAAAAATGCTGATAAGATTTGCTTTTCATGGTGCATTTCCTTTGTGTATTTATGTGAAATTTCTTCCAGGAAATATATAATTTCTATTTCTGTCAGAATGTGAAACTACCCACTTATGGACCATATTTAATAAAAGATCTAAGATCTCCAAATTCTCTGCAGTTACCTAAGGTAGTAAATGTTGAATAAATGAGTGCCCAGGGTTGTTAGAATGCTGACAAATGAATGTCTGCTGTTACTTTCGATATTAATAGGGGTCATAAAAACCTGTTTTCTAGCGAATTTCATTATTTGACATGCTTGTTTATGTTTCCACAGCTGCTCTCATAGCCGAATTACCTGAGAGGAATCTGAGGGCAGCTGTGGAAATATAAATGAGCATGCAAAATAATAAAATAACTTCTTTATTTTATCTTTACATTTCTTCCTTAATAATTTCGATTCTAAGAATAAGTCACAGAGGATGATAAAGAGGACAGAGCAACCACTAACATATATTAAATATGTCATCATTTTTGTTTTGGAGAGTTTATTTTAACTTTTAATAAAATGCTATATTTTAATAAAGTTTAAAATAATTGAAGTAAAGTAGGAGAGTGAAAGTGCTATCAGTTACAAGTTAGCTGTAGTAGGGAGAAAAAAGGAGAAAAGAAAAGCAGATTCTATATCTCTCACTTATAGAAGGAAGATTTCATTCCAGATTCAGTTTTCTGCAGGTAGCTCTTTCTCATGGAACACACTTTCTGAGGGGAAAGCTGCATATGACAATCACTATTTCAGCTGTTTTCATCTTAGTTCTACTTATATTAAACTCAAGATGAACTGGAATATCAGAAATAATTTTTTTCTGTAAACATGCACAAAATTCAATTCCTACTTTATAATTCTAAGAATTATAGAATTGTACAAAGCTAGATCACTCTAAGGATGCCTATATGAAGGACACTTTTTTGTATAATTAATAATTTCATCTATTAAATTCCTTTGGAAGATAATGTAATAAGGAATTAATTACAATGACCTCGGTAGAAGACATAAGGTCGATTGAATTTCACTACTCACATTTTGTTCATTCCAAGTTCACTAAATGGAACTTCGTCAACCATAACCTTAATAAAAATATAATCAAATGATAGTAGATGTTCATAATAATGTCTCCAAAGAACTGAAGTATCCCTAAATGCCTTTTAGAAGCTTGGAAAATCCAAATTAGGAGATCTGATGTGCTTGTACTTGTGAGTACAATTTAATGATTCAATTAAAATGGCCAACCGAAACAAATTTAAAGTGTGTTTTGTCACACATATTCAACCTATATGCTCTAAGAACACACTTCATTATGATAATTGCAATCAAGTTACAATGTTTTAAATGGTGATGTAGAGTCTACGGCCATGCCACCCTGAACAAACCCAATCTCATCTGATCTCGGAAGCTAAGCAGGGTTGGGCCTGGTTAGTACTTGGATGGGAGACCACCTAGGAAGACCAGTTGCTGTAGGTGTAAAAAATAAAAAATAAGGGATTGTAAACTGACTAGGTCCTTGCAATCTGTGAGGTTGCCTTGCCTAAAAATAAATAAATAAATAAGTACATAAATAAATAAATGGTGGTGTGGAAATGTTAAAAATAATAGCTTACATTAATAGTGTTTATTTAAAAAAAATAAAAAACAGGCACACTTTTAAATGTACCATTTTACATATACATAAAATGAAAATTATGCACCGAGGTGGATATTATCTTCTCTATTTTACACATGAGAGAATTAAAGACCAAAGGGATTAACTAACCTGCTGCAGAGGTTGGAAACAGAGCTGATTTGAACTGAACTTGATCTGGCTCTAGCACCTACACCTCTACTCTTAACCATTATGCTGTGCTTTCTCAAGAGTTTTCCTTGCAGTGAGCAAGAGTTCACACTCATGTTTTTGTTTTAATAGTTCCTCAGTTTTTCATTCTGTTTTCGGTATTATTAAACATGTTTTAAAGAGAGAAAATGTTAAACCATGGAGAAAAAACCTGTAATTAAGATTAATTATTTTCAGGAAATATTGCTTCTTATACAATAACATAATTGGTATTGTACAAATTTGGTCTCTGAACAAAATACTGTTAAAAATAAATTATTCTCCCATGAAATTGAGAAGCAAGAAAAAGAGAAAGATTTTATTTTTTTTAATGGTCAGTTTAGTTGTAATCTTAATTAGATGCAATGAAAACGCAGGAAGGAAAGTATCTACATTCTTGATGTTATCTTGCCATATGTAGAACCCTAAAGCCATGGCACACTCTAGTAAAATGTGTGCTAAGAATGGAAAATTAAACCAAGTCAATAAGGTATATTAAAATTAGCATGGTAATTTTTAAATTGTAGTTTAAAAAGTTAAGTAGTCATGTTCACTTTTTAAGGAGGAAAGAGGACTCAACTAACATAATGCATATGATTTACATTTCTCAATTTTAATAATAAATGATAGTGTAAAGATATTTAAATTTTTTTCGAAAGTGTCATTTTAAAGAGAAGGAAAATGTTTAATATGTCTTTTCGGTGAATTTTTATAATGCATTGTGATATCAAATACAAGTAACTCAAAGAAAATTGTCCATTTATCAAATTGTGTTTTCAATTAAAACTGCATTATTCATAAAGATCATTTTTAAGCTCTTCTTTCTTTTTTTTACAAATCAGATAAATGGGTTTTTAAAAAGTCTATCAGTGATATCTTAGGAAATATTTAAATGTCTATTTTCTCTTAGTTTTATTAAAGTGTTGACTATATGCATAGAAATTTGCAAAAAGATACCTCCTCATCACAAAATGATTTTACTTCTCATTAATATGCATAGAAAGTGACAGTGTGTGTATTCTAATATGTATGTATATGTAAATTAGTCTTCTCCCCATATACCATTATTATTGATCCTTCTTTCCTTCATAGTATTATAGTTATCACTATATTTTATTCATTTGTTCACTTGTTTATGGTTCATCTCTTCTATGAAGAACTAATATCCATAATGTCAAGAGAGTTGTTAGTACTGTCTAAAATTCCATCGCCAGCAGCTAGCACTTGCTAGGCACATATAGATGCTGAATAAATGTAGATTCATTGAATAAATGCATGAATAAGCTAACATGGAGAAAGAGGGAAATGAATAATTTCATTTTAATAATAATTTCAGGTATATTTGGCTTTTGTGAAAAAACATTGTTTACAAAATAACTTGGATATAATAAAATTATTTTATCACAAAATGCTTATGTCATAATGAAATTAATCAATAATATGAACTATAACATGAAACTATAGAGAAAATGGTCTTTGCCCTACATTTTACCATTGTTATTTTAATTGTTAACCATTGTTAACATGGCTAAAGCAACCATAATCCATGACGATATGGATTAAAAAGAAGAAATATTTGAAAGAAAATTTATGTAAATTGACTAAGTCGAAAACAACATGTTTGTACAGACAGAATTGTGACAGTACTTGAATATTGCAAGAGGCAAAGTGAAGTATCTCTTCATTTTCAAATTAAATATATATATTTGAACATCTGAGATATTAGGATTATAATATACCAAAAAGCATAAAGAACGAGACGCTTGCTTAATGGCAAATTATTAAAAGGGAAAAAGATACATATAGCTAGGAATCCTACCATATCTATATATTTAAATATTAATTTTATCAACTACTAATTTCTAGCCCTATTCTTTAATTTACAATTTATGCTTTATATTTATGTGAGTATCCATTTGAAGTATTTGCCTTATCTCATGAAATTTATATAATTTCTTAGTTACTAATATATATAAATACAATCGATAAGGCACAATTATATAACACTGCATCAACAAATACTTCATATAAAATAAATTATAAAATAACAATGGAGTTTACTATTCTTATCTACTATTCTGGCAACTTTCAACATCCTCAAAATTAACACTTTTATTGTACTCTGAAATTAAAGTTAAAAAGGTAATCCTAGTAAATAGTAGTGAATATAATAGTTTAGCAGGTCAAAGACTGAGCCAATTGATATAAAAATAATGTTATTTTATAATTAATTTAAACAACACTAAAATAGGAAGCAATTATATTTTATGAACAGCCCTACAACTAATCATACTTCTTTTATGCTTTCTAATTTAAATATTTTATCAGTCTAAATGACATTGTCCTGTCATTGATTGGGGATAGAGTAAGGGTCTATTCTCATTTTAAACCGAATCAGTCTCTAAAACATTTTGTGCCAAAGCAATATGTTAACATAACTCTATAGTTTGTTTAGGTAAGAAAAAAATGATTTATAAGTCTGCCTATTTTTAGCATTTATTTCATGGAAAATCTATCATTAATCAACTAATTTTATTTAAGTACTTATAAAAATATCATGCGCTATGGTCTTTATTTGATAATAGATGGATCATTAATTTCATCTATAATAATAATAAATAGTAAATAATTTAAATCCCACGTACTAAATAATTAAATGTATAAGCCGAAAACTTCATCATTATGTCTTTGTCCTTCTTTGAATGAGTCTTCATGGCCTTTACGAAATTCATTTTCCAAGTCCCTAGGCTATTTCAGACTTTCAACAAGTTTATGCAAGTAGAAAAATACTAAAGACTTTAAAGGAAGAGAAGGAAACTGTAGAATGATTTCTGTTCCAAAATATGAAAGCAATTGATATTTTTAAATACTATACCAAGGAAACTATTTTATAAATTGTAAGGTTTGAGCTAACTGTAAAAGGTACATCTATAAGCAAGCCCTTAGAATAAGAATTCCTAGGTAGATTGACTTATAGTTGCAATGCAGTCTGTTTTTATATCATATATCTTAGCTAATCTAGTACTTCTACAACTGCATTAAAATATTTACAAAATTTCAACATATTACATTACCTAATTTGGTGGGGTTTTTTAAATTATGTAATTTGGAATGTATTTAGAGTCTAGATTACTAATACCTACTATCATTGAACTATAAATATTAAAGGAATTATCAAAGTTTTTGTTATTAAAAATAAACTTATGTCTTTTATTGGCCTTAAAATATGATTAGACAAGTAATACGAACATATGGTTTCCACTAAAATCTTTTCTAAGCATCCAAAAATGTGATATTTCTTAAACTCATCATTCAGAATTTACTTAACATACTCTTAATTTAATCATTACTCAAATTAATGCTTTATAAAATTATGCTATTTGCCAACTTATAAAGCAGAAGACAAATTAAGAGAGGATGTGAATTTCCCTTTTAAGACATTTTGAAAGACAAGACTTTTCTAATAACTGCTAAAATAAATCTGGCATATGCAACTTATGCAAATGTAAAGTGATGAGGTTGAATTTGAAATAATTTTACTCTACTTTTAATCAGTGTTTTCTTTTCATCTGCTACAAAAATAAATAAATAAATAGATAGACAGACAGATGGATAAACAGGCACATACACAAATATTAGTTTTGTACCATTACTTTGATTTGCTTTTGAAAGTCCTATTCAAAGTATGATGGAGCCTCTCAATCTTTCCTCCTTATATCATGGCTGTTTCAATATTTCCCATCTCTCCACCTCTCTGTGCTGCATTTTTGGTAAGTTCCTCAGTTCTACTCCACTTTACTAATTTTCTCTTAGACTATGTTCAGTCTAGAATTTATTCCATTTAGAAGTTTTCATAATTTCAATAAAAATTATTAGATTTCTAAAACTTTGACTTGGTTCTATTCATATCTAAATTACTTTTGTTTCATTTCTGCTTTGTTTGATAATTTTTGTTCTTTATTGATGAATATTATTATCAGACTATTTCTTAAAGTTAATTTCGTTCTTGTGAAGATTTGCCTAGTTTGTGGGCTGTGTTTCTAAATATTAATTGGTTTGCTCATACACTTCAGAATCTTGGCTTGCAAGCTTATTTGAATGAAAGGAATCTTCTCTGTCCCCCTCCTTTTTCTCTTTCTCTTTCCCCTATTATATTTTTATTCCTCTGCATTTTAGTTTTTTCCACTTATCCCCTAATGAGTTAAATCCAGAACCAAACCATAAAATAGTTACTTCTTTATGGTGATATCAGTAATAATGCATTAGGCAATCATTTCCAATTTTTTAAAAAAGTGATGTATTGGTGTTCTCACTTACTTTGGTCTACAGTGTCTTACAAAGCCATAGCCCCAGGATCACAATCACAACCATAATTCTATTCTTTCCTGAATGAACTGGATTAGGCAAGAGTCATTCTCATCCCAGACATGAAGCAGTAAGCATTCTCTCTCTAGTTTCGAGTATTGCATAGAGATTTGCAATAGAGATTTGACTCAGCAGCTAGACCCCAGCAGACTGTAGCTATAGACTCACCCACAACTTTATACTTCTAGTCTATAAAGATACTAATCTTGCTTTTGAGTCCAGCTATATCTTTAGATTTTCTTTATCTGCATCTTTTTACTGCTAT
Organism: Pteropus alecto; assembly: GCF_000325575.1. Lineage (NCBI taxonomy): Eukaryota > Metazoa > Chordata > Mammalia > Chiroptera > Pteropodidae > Pteropus > Pteropus alecto. The sequence continues at coordinate 5,164,267 of NW_006432943.1, forward strand.
TGTTTGTAACAGAACTGGTGCTTTAAATATGAACTCATTGTGCTATCCAAACCAGAATGTAAGTTATTATTAGATACATATTGATAATAAAAAAATTATAGAGGCCAACAAAGTTAATATATTATGAGACAAGATGATTTTTTAAAAGATGCCTATATAAATGTCTTTAAGAAAGAAAAAATTGGCATACTCTGATTTGAAACAGAATGCTGATCAATGTTCTCCAGTCTCTGGGGATGGTCTGATAGTAGAGCCATAGTGCAGGCAAAGTTGTTCTGTGTTGATCTGAAGAGGACAACACAAGCTCCCTGTATGGTTTAGCCTACACCTGAACTGCTGTATTCCTATTCAATGCTATTGGCCTTCTTGGTTCATTTTACATCGTCTCTCACTAGACTATTGCAACAGTCTCCCAATTAGTCTTCCATTATCAGTTTCTCCTTTTCCATGACTAGAAGAATTATTATTCTAATCAAAATGATCATTGCAGATCTTTGCATTAAGAAATCCAATTGTTCCCTGAGTTTATAAGATAGAGTCTGACTTCTTAAGAATGACACTCAAGGCTTTTACAGTCTGACCCCCAACTTAGCTCTATGGTCTCAGCTTGCAGTACTGAAACTTCAGTGCCTTCTCCGTCAGCCAAAACATCAAGTTTCAAAAAGTTTCACTCTAAGACTATAGGTCTTTCTCCCTGCCAGCTCTTCTACCTGAAATATTTTCTTTCCGCCCCCCCCCCAATACATTCTCCTCAGCAACCCTTACTTCCCCTAATGGCCTACAAAATTCTTACTTCCTAGAGACGCAGGTCAAATATCTTCCTTTTTTGCATACCCCTCATTTGAAGCGTTTATCATGTTATATTAATTATTTATAAACAAATAATTACAGCTAAGATCTTCTAGAGATAGCGCTTGTCTTATTCACCCCAAGATCTGCAATGTTTGTCTTTAAGTATTAGGTAAACTTTTTACTCAGTGAGTGCAAAGACAATTTTCAAAGAATCTGATATTTAATCTTTCATGAGTTTTCATAATATAACTACTCTCTTAAGGGTGTTCAGTAGTCTAAGCCTACTCCTTGAAAAAAGAAAAGAAATAATTTTTATGTGGCAACAATCAGCACACATTTCAAAGCATTTAGATAAAATTGAGTATGACTTTTCACCTATAACTGTATCCTAGAGAAAAATATTTTCATTATATACCAAATAGTCACAGTAATAATTGAAGGAGAGAAGCAGTCTGCTGGAAATAATCCACTGAGAACCACTAGAAAAAGGTGTCAGTGATTTTGCTAAAGGTCACTCATTTGATGATGAAGTAGATCGAACTGTTGAGAAAGTGCAGAGCCTGGAAGTAGCAGTCACAGAAAGAGTAGTGTCCATTTATTTAAATACTTACTGTAGGCCAGGTGTTCTACATATTTGTGTTAGTTTTCATCACAAACCAACCCCCAAAGGCAGCTATTATTTCTCTCACTTTATAGGCCAAAAAAAGAAAAATAAATAAGGTTTACAGGAGATAAATAGGCCAAAATCTCATAGAAAGTGACTAGGCCAAAATTTAAACTCAGATTTACTTTATTCCAAAGCCAGTACTTTGACTTCTTATAGGGAACAGATTTAAGAAGACAAAAGAGGCAGGAGAGATTGTCAGTCCATCAGTGTAAAGTTGATTAAACATGACCTCAAAGAACTAATTAAAGCAAGTGATGAGAATGACAAGAATAAGGAGAGCAAACCGAATTTATCAGTATGGCATCAGGAATCAAGCCATCATCCTGAAGCAGCAGTAACATAGTTTAAGTTTATTCATTTGTAGATCAAACACAAAATACAAATGAAAATTTTATTAATCATTTCAAAACTGTTATATGAACATCTTTGGAGAGAGTCCCAGTGGCTCTCAATCACGAAGCCTTTTCAGAAAACTTTATCTGTTATTCCTGAGAGTAGAACAGCATCTCCTTCATCACCATGACATCCTTGGCACTAAACAGTTACCCCCTTTTCAACAGATGGTTCTTTTCATTCTTCTCTGGAATCATCCTCCCTGATAAGCCACCCATATATGAAGTTACACATTATACTATTGCTCTGACCAACAAGCAAGGGTGATGGCAAACATTCAACCCCAAAGATTCTTGTTTGTAAATTCACTGCACAGCCTTGACTGCTGTGCTCTGCCTGTAGGTGTTGTGATAAGTGTGTACCAATGAGACGACTGGGTTTTTTTGTTTCATTTTTCATAAACGTATCTCATGAAAATATAAAGCATTCAATCTAAGAATAACAACACTGACAAAATGCCTTGCATTTTATCTTTCACATATTTAAAAATTGTTTTCACAATTCTATCTTATCCTCTCAATGCTTCTGATTGTTGATGGTATTTTTCATTACTATACCAATATGTTTCTATGGAAATTGGAAAATAATTTTAAAAGATCTTAGTCATTTTCATAGTGGAAAATGAGCAGTTAACCATGTCATGACAAACTCTCTCAATCTCAGCTTAGCCCACTGCAATATAAAAAGAGATATTACAAAAGTGTATTGGACACAATCACCCTGGAATATATGTCTAAACGTAAAATGTAAGTGTGGACAGATATTTTATATAGTCAAATTAAATCACCTATTACAGCCAGTGATAGAAGTGTGAAGAGTGAGAGTTTTACCAGTTGTTTAATAAATATCTGTACTGTTTTGAGATGAAGAAAAATATACTACTGTATTCAAGCTTTCAAGAGTACTAAATATCTACTAAATATTTAACTGTATTATAGTTACATCTAGTTTGCCTTCACATGTAAGGCATCTAGTTAAGTGGTTGGTATATAATATAGAATAAATATATGTTTTCTTTCCTTATTGGTTTCTTCTTCTTTCAGAATGAAAAAGCATAACAAAGGTCAAGGAAATGAGTCATTAAATGTTTTTCAACATTAAATATATTCAGAAAATTCTATGTGTCTTAAGTAAGAAGTTCAATTATCAAGAAATATAAGAAGGAAATGAAATGTAAACTCTGAAGAGAAGGGCCTTCAGTGCCCTCTGAAAGGACTCCACCTTGACTGAGCAGGCCACTGCCACCTTGTGGCATTTTGATTCAATGAGTTTTGATAAGTAACCCATGCCAACATAACAGAATAGTGTGAACTGGAATGGGTTCTTTTCCAAGTATTTACTTTGGGGGTAAACTGATTTTAGCTGGATTTTAATGCTGTAGAAGTAATTCTTTTCATATCTTAGTTTGTATTTTCACATGTTAAGTCAATCAATTCTAATAAAATAAAATAAACCACTTAAAACTGTCCCTGATGTCTAAGTGACTTGAAAAATGATAGGTAACCAAAGATCACTTTAGTAATTGATATATATATATATATATGACCAAAACGTATTTCTCATATCCATTTGGTCTTCATCCACAGTTCCTGGCTCAAAGCCCCCCAAACCCGTGAAATTTCCTGAGCTATAAGAGCAATAGGAACATTATTTCTTCTAATATTTGCTTTCTTGTCTTCATTTCCTGAAAATGCTTCAAAGCCATAAAGGTGAAATGGGTGTCTTGTTTTCATAACAAGCCCCTTTCCACCACAACTGGGTCTATGTTAATGAAGGTGACTTTTGGAAAGCATCTAGGGATAAGGGCTGGTTGCCAAGGAAACCAACCATCTATAGAGAGTTGACTCTTTTAGTCCCACCCCTGATTACCGGTGAGGGAAAGGGGCTAAAGTATGAACCAATCACCAATGACCAATGAGTTAATTAATCATGTCTATGCAATGAAATCTCCAAAGAAACCCAAAGGGAGGAGATTTGAAGAGCTTCCAGGCTGGAGAACCAGAACAGTTCCATCTGCCACCTTGCCAGCCCCAAGCTCCATGAGGACAAAAGCTCCTTTTTTCAGGACCTCTCCCTATGTATCCCTCCATTTGGTGTTAATCTATATCTTTAATTTTTTTAAAATAAATTGGTAATCTAGTAAACAGGTTTATCTACATTCTGTGAGCTGTTCTAGCAAATTAATCGATCCCCAGGAAAGACTGTGAGAACCTCTGATTTATAGCTAGTAGGTTAGAAGCACAGGTAACAACCTGAGCTTGCAATTGGCATTCTGAATTGGAGGGAATTTGTGGAGCCTCTGAATTGTAGCTGGTCTGTCAGAAGCATAGGTAACAACATGGGCTTGCGACTAGCGTCTGAAATAAATGGTGGTCATGTGGGACTGAGCTCTTTACCTGTGGAATCTGATTCTAACTCCAGGTAGATAGTGTCAGAATTTAGGTGAATTCTCGGATACCTTGCTGGTGTCTGAGAATTATTTGTTAATTTGAGGGAAGCCTACATATATACACACACACATACTAAAATTGGGGTTAGGAACCCAAAAGAGTAATAAATATTATAAATATAGATGTCAAATTTCCTCTGGTTGTTAATGAATAATTTTAGTATGGGTTTCACATGTGCTTTAAGTAAAAAATTTTGTTATTTAATTTATACTATTGGAATGTTTTTATTTTAAGCTCTTAACTAATTGTTTTTATATTTATATGTATAATATAGTATACCTTACCATTATTACGCTAAGTAAAAATCTACCTGTTATTAGTTACCTCATCTTCAAATGGATTGGAAAAAAAATGATTTAATGTATTTTTTAGTTTATTAGTAATGAAAATTATGGAATAATCAGAGTTCATGTGGCTGATTTGGCTGTAAGCCTTCAGAAATTACTCTCTTCCTGCTTCCTCATCTATTTTTATATGATTTTGATTTGTTTCCATTTTATCTTCTAAAGACCTCATTGATATTTACTTTATATCATTTCTCCACAAAATTATTTTTATATATCCCTAATTTTTTTTCTAACATAGTAGAGGTCCTCACATTTTTTGTATCTTGGTATATCTGTGGTATACTTCTGAGTTTAAGAACACTTGACCAAAAATTTGAGAGAATTATACTGAATTATTACTGAATCACTTGCTTGCTTCATTGTCCTTCAGACCTATGCCTCTGTTTGGAAAAAAAAAAAAAAAGCTATTTACTCTCTTTACTTACATGCTCATGAGATAAAATTTTTACATCTTGCAGATAAGTTTTTTTCTTTGTAAAAAGCTTGACTTTATGCAATGCCTCTTACCTCTTAATTCCAAGAAATATATCTTGTTCTACCTCTTATTTTTTCTTCAAAGACTTGAAAGAGTAACTTGACTTTTAATCATGACCATGAGATGCTTCACATGTTAACAGAGAGTCTTCTTAGCCTTTCATTGTCAGTTTATATGTTTGGAGGCAGCCAGAAGGCCTGGACTCACAAAGAAAGACCACACTAATCTGGTTCTAGCATTGTAATATCTAGATGAAAGTTTACGGTTCACTTGGGAAGACACACAAACAAAACTTACATGGGAATAGGATATGATATGATACAATACAATGTGATATTTGTCATAATTTTATATGAGCTTAACTCTTAGGCATATGGGGTTATATCGAACAGTCAGAGGAAATAGGTCCCTTTTCCTGAAGAGGGTTATTAACTAAGCAGTAGATAATTAAGGTTAATTACCTGGTCCCTAGAAGCTGATGGAATGGAGTTGAGAGTGACTCCCAAGGGAGCTATACTTTGAAAGAGGCACTGAAGGCCTAGATACCCACCCAGCTAAACCTACTCTATGTCCTCAAGCAATAATGTAGTTTCTTTCAATAATGTCCTAAAGTTCTTGCAGAGGCTGCTGAATAAAAAGGGAAGGTATAAATTACTTCTAAGCTATTGTTTCTAGAAGTATCAAGATGCATGAGCAGTATAGGGTGAATCAGCAGTGTCAATTTTCTGTTCGATACACTGAAGTTAGGAACTGAAATATTACTAAAGCTTTACTTTGTAAAGAAGTCTGACTTTCAAAAACCCATAATACTTTTCTACAAATAGATGGAAATCTTAGAAAAAGTAAATGCATTTTTATTTACTTTGCACTTGTACAAGTTTGCTTCCCTACCACTGTTTACCTAGTCAATGAACAGTGTTTCACCAGTAAATAGTCAGTGATTTCTAAATTCTGCACTCTGTTTGCAGTTCCCTAAGCTCAAATCCTAGTAAACTAATTTACTTCTATAACTAAAAATTAGCCTCTTCGGTTCTCAGTATTAGCAAACATTTATTGCCTAACCAGAGGGCAGGAAAGACAATGCAATAAAGAGATTTTCAAATATGTGGTGACATTAAAGAATTAAAAATTGATTAATTAATTCAAAAAAAGATATTTTCAAATAAATTATTTTATTAAAATACAAATGAAGTTTTACTGTTCTTTACCATTGAGGAAATAAATACTATAATATGTGCTTAAAATATAATTAGTTGATAGACATTTAAATATATCAACAATAAAACGGGCAACGGGGCTATAATTCAATTTATTGATTTATAGAGATTTAGTATAAATGCAACCAAAGGTGTCTCCTGCACAATTATGCTAACATCATGTTTTTCTCTTCTGATCAAACAAATGCACCTCTTAGAGTACTTTCTGTCAGGAACATGCTTCCTATTTGTTTTGAATCTCCCCTTAGGACTTAAAATACTCTAAGGTAGCAGTTAATTTTAATCATAACACTTCTCATTAAGATAGAAAGAATAGCAAAAATTTCAGTGATAACTGACATTAACATTTCATTGGGGTGAATTTAACATGTAAATAGATGATATGTTATATATACAGAAAGGAAAAATGGAATACAAATTACAAATGTAATTAACAGATAGGACAGGGGCCTACAAACAATAGCATTGATTCCCAAAACCCAACTCCATACAAACTGGGAAACAACTCTAATACTTAAAATACTTGAAGAGAATGAATAAAACATTCCTACTTTTCTGTGGTCAACTTATA
>NW_006432943.1:5171203-5260413 GCF_000325575.1 Pteropus alecto
GTAGCCAACAGTGATTAAAGCTACAAATCGAGGACTGATTTTTGTTTTCCCCATCATTTTTGCCTCAGTCAATAGTGCTTTGGTCAAGCATTAATCTGCAAGTGTGAATGGATTGTGAAATGTGGTTAGTTGCTAAGCACCATTACCTTCAAGTACAAAGGGAAATGATGTTGAACTGAAAGGCAGTTGTCCTCAGACTTTATGTACATTAAGCCCTAATCCTTGATGACCTTATTCAGCTTTTTACAAAAGCAACATAGATGATTCTCATGCAGGTGATGTGTGGACTGCATTTTGTAAAATATTGCTATGTGGTATGAGTGCATATCAGTAAAACAGAAAAAAAGCCACCTGCAATCTGGGAAGAGGAGAACAAGTGCTTCTATTTGCCGTGACTGGCATTATGTGTGTGACCTAGTTTTGGGGAGAGAATGAAAGAAACCATGTCATTTGGGCTTATAATTAACTGAGTTGCATGAATTGAGTTATTTAAATTTCTTAGAAATATCATAGGTGCTATATCAGTTTAAGAATTAAAGGATTCAGGCAACGACAACAAAAAATATTTAAAATAACGTGTTAACTATCTTTAGAAAATGAGAGTTTCCAAAAAACACATGCTGCCAATAACTTCAAAGCTCTGTATATTTTAACCATTTCTAGAGGTCTTCCTGAAATGAATTCTCTACTTCTTGCTCCAATGAATATACTAAACAACATTTAAACTGGCATAGATGACATGTCATTCAGGTGAACATACACAAATAGGTATAAATCAATTTTTACAAATTATTTATGTAGATATAGAGATTTCACAAAGCATAATATTAAATAATGGCAATACATTTTTAGCCTTATATATGGATGAGATTGTTTCTATAAATAAAGATATTAGTTCAGTAGGCTTGAAATGGATACTTTAGGTTTTTTCCCATCAAACTCTAATGGAATCATTTCCAGAGAAATTAAATTCACATTGTGCTTTTTAGGTAAATTCTTTTTATTTTAGCAACAAGCTGAGTTAATTCATCCTTCTCACTAAGTTTTAGGTGCTGTTTTTTAGTTTACTATATTATTTTTCTCCTTCGGGAAAAGAAAAGGGAAGACAGAGTAAGAAACAAGGTATAGAAATAGAGGAATTATAGATTTCCTTTGTGTTCTGAAAAAAAAATTATAATGTTTTACTATTGTGGATGAATTGTATTCACGTATTCCTAGCTATATCAATAATCTAAAAACAATAGGTACATACTTTCTCCTTGAGGTACAACAATAAAACTTACAGAGCATGACGATCATCAGTGATTTGTGAAGTTCACACAATATTCATTCATTCATCTAGTTCAGTTTTAGGACATTGATCAAAACCTTTTCTCTCAGACTCAGGTGTATCAGGCCAAATACATTTGTATCTGAAGAATTCTCTGCCTGGGACAGTGTATGGTGTGGGAAGTAATGACACAGTTCAGTTACTCTCATTGCTTAAATGAAGACCTATCATAGTGAATGGTAGCACTACGGGTAATGTATTCAGTCTTCTGGCTCCTCTTTCATCTTCTGGTTAATGGGCAGTTAAGAGACCAAGTCCTCAAAATTTTCAAGAGAGTTTGCTCAATGGAGTTCAAATATTGGGCTAAAAGCAAGTTGCGATTTTGATTTGAACTCTGCTTCCTACTTATGTCCCAACCCAGGTGTGGCCTGCATTTGATAAAACATTAACTTTGTTCTCTATGTAAATAAAATGGTGCCTGTCCAGGTGCACCTGCTGTATGGGATTACAGGCAACCACAAAGTTATCCAAGTGTAACACAGAAAAAATAAACAGAACAAGTGTGCTAAGGGGCACATTTAGATTGCCGTTGTAGATTATGTGTATAGTTAAATCTTTCTGTCAAATAAGTTTAAAGCAGTTACTGAATATAATGTATAGCTCACATGGAAGTTAATTTCCCCAAGATTCCCATATCATTCCCCAATTTAGGTGAATATTTTTTAAATTCTCTTAACAATTACATAACTGGAAGATATTTAAAAGTACTTTAAAGAAAAAAAAAGTGAATACAGAACAGCTTATGGTTCCCTTTAATTTCTTTTGTGAAATGAGAAAATGATAGAGAGTACTGGCTACATTTATTACTCACAGGTGTAATTTCACCCCTACTTGAAAGGCCATGACTTAAAAAGGAGATGAAAGCCTCCAGCTGATGAATGAGGGAAGAAAAGTCTGACAGGAATACCATGAAGGTCTCAAGGGACTTGAGTCATGTGGTCCTGCGGTTTACCATTTGGCCATAAAGTTACAAAGATTTACAGTGTGCTCTGAAGGGGTTTGGAACCCATTTGTTTGCATTTACTTCTGGAGAGCTGATAGAACAACTTTGTGAAACTACAAACAGTGCGACCAGCTCATCCCGCAACTGAAAATGACATAATGGTTATAGGCCACCCAGGGCAATTTAACCATGACTGATAAAACCCCCTTGCCAGGAAGTTTCTGAGCTAACAACAAAATTTAAGATAGCAATATGAATATAAGAAGCCTTTATAATTATCATTGAACATGAACCACAAGTTCACACTTAGAACGGGGCTTATATCACTTTGTAGATTTTATATCAAAAAATAAGGTCCCAAAAGACTTTTTACCTGTAAAAAGTCCATTCTGATAAAATCTTAAGATAAAAGGTCTCTGTAATAATTAAATGACATACATTCTATATTGTTAAGGCAATAGGCTTAGAAACTGTTTAAGAAATTTGAAAGTGTAAAGGAGAAAAGATATAAGTGTGAATTATTACAGTATAAGACAGAATGTGATGAGTGTCATAGGAAAGACAAGATAGAATGGAAGATAAACATAAAAAGTGGTTATTTCTTTTTTAGGCATTAAATTAACATATCATTTTGTTAGAATTTACTCTGTTTTGTGAGAAAATATTTGTAAACCATATATCTGATAAGAAGTTCAATAGCAAAAAAAAAATTATCTGGTTAAAATGGGCAAATGATCTGAATAGATATTTTTACAAAAAATACAGATGGCCAACAGGTATATGAAAAGGTGCTCAACATCACTAAGCATCAGGGAAAAGTAAATCAAAACCATAATGAGATATCACCCACACCTGTTAGAATGGCTGTTATCAAAAAAAAAAAAACAAGAAATAACAATAGTTGGTGAGGATGTGGAGAAAAGGGAACCTTTGTGCACTGTTGGTGGAAATGTAAATTGGTGCAGTGGCTATGAAAAACAGTGTGGATGCCCCTCAAAAAACTCAAAATACAACTACCATACAATCGAGGATTCCCATTTCTAGGTATATACCCAAAGGAAATGAAATCTGAATCTCAAAGAGGTATCTGCACTCCCATGGTTATCACAGCATTATTTACAATAGTCAGAATATGGAAAAACCGGTCTCCATAAATGGATGGATAGATAAAGAAAATGTGTTATATATAATATTCCACTGTGTTTTGTATGTGTGTGTATATTACTCAGCCATGAAAATATTGTTGTGGATTATTATTCAGCCATAAAAAGAAGGGTATCCCACCATTTGCAACAAATGGGTGAAACTCAAGGACACTATGCTAAGTGAAATAAGCCAGACACAGAAAGAAAAGTATTGTATGATCTCACTTACATGTGAAATCTTAAAATAGTCAAAGTCACAGAAACAGAGTAGAATGGTCATTGCCAGGGGCTGTGGGTGGGGAAAATGGAGAGATACTAGTCAAAGAGTACTACAAACTCAGTTATAAGATGAATAGGTTCTGAGGATCTAATGTACATTGTGGTAACTGCAGTTAATAATGCTGTAAATGACTTGAAATTTGTTATGAGAGTAGATCTTGTGTTCTCACATGCATACGAAAATAATTTAAGCCTGTGAAGCGATGAATCTGTTAGCTCGATTGTGGTAATCATTTCACAACATATATCAAACAATCACATTGTACACCTTAAATACATATAATTGTTGTCAATCATATCTCAATAAAGTTGGGAAAATATTTGCTGTTTCTTAAATGTGCATCTTTTCATTATTTCAGTACTGTATTCAGTTAGGGGACCGGAGGTTCAGATGAGTTCAGGGACGGTCACTCCAGTGAAATCTTTGTAATGTCTTCTATGAACAGAGAGCAGACTCTCATGTCCCTCTGTACCTTACTGGTGTTATTTTTATTAGAGCTTCTATAAAATTAAAGATAATATGATCAAAAAGAAGCACTACAAAAAGGAACTTCAATTAATAAATTATTTAGAACTACTTCATAAAGTATGAATATTAAATAAGTATAATAAATCCATAGCTATTAATTATTATTATTTATTCCTTTTAAAAATTTTAAGACACTTCTCATGAGTAAAATGGTACCCAGATTATAATTCACAGAAGGATAGAGCTACTAAAATGCATTTGGTTTGTTAAAACACAGTTTATAATTTTTGGCTTCTTTTCATTTTATTATTTTGAGGGTCATTTATAGACTACTCAAACAAAATTATTTTACCAGACTAAATCTATTAGTGGGCACAGGGATATGGTCACAAAAAAATTATAGAATGTAGCCTCCTACAAACATGCAAATTATACACAGGCTATGTATCATTGGAAAACTACCAAAACATACCATTACACATAAAATATAAAGTATAAGAAATTCCACTAATGCTATATAAACAAAAAATATGAAAAGTTGTAAACATTAAATGTTCCATGAAAAAAATCATTATAGCACTCCTTGATATCTACCCAAAGGAGATGAATACTTAGGTCCACAGAAGAACCTGCACACAGATGCTTATAGCAGCTTTTCTCATAATTGCCAACACGTGGAAGCCACCAAGATGTCCTTCAGTAGATGAATGACTAAATAAACTGTGGTACATCCGGACAATGGAATATTAGTCAGTGCTAAAAGGAAATAGCTATCAAGCCGCAAAAAAGATATGGAGGAAACAAATACATATTACTAAGTGAATGAAGTCAGTCTGGAAAGGCTATGATTTCAACCATATGACATCCTGGAAAAGGCAAAACTATGGAGACAGTAAAAAGATCACTGGCTGCCAGCCACTGAGAGGCAGGAGGAAAGGAGTGAATAGGCACAGAACAAAGGATTTTTAGGGCAGTGAAAATACTCTGTATGATACTATAATGAGAATACTATCATTATATATATGATACTATACTGTATGATATTTGTCCAAACCCAAATAATATACAACACCAAGAGTTAACTGTAAAGTATGGACTTTGGGTGATCATGATGTATCAATACAGGTTCCTCAATTGTAACAAACATACCACTCTGGTGAGAGATGTTGGTATGTGGGGGGCAGCAGGTAAATGGGAAATCTCTACCTTTCTCTTAATTGTGCTATGAACCTAAAACTGCTCTGAAGAAATTAAGTCGTTATTACATATTTCATTATTACTTTGGCCCACTACTAAAATAAACAAAAGTGAATAAAATCAGCACTTATTACTCTAAATTACTTAAAGTTCAACTGATAGTAAAGATATATTGTTGAAATAATCCAACATTAAGAAAAGTGAGGATTTATATATTTGAATAATTAAACCCTATAAACCAAACCTTGGAACATTTCTAAAAGGATATCCCCCAAAGAGCTTTCTTCTCTCACTCCGTAGTTTCCTGACCTTGGAAATATTTGTCTGAACAGCTTTACAAAGTTATCGAGATTCCTTAACAGAGTTAAATAATATCACAAAAAATACTTCAATAACTATGAATATTATTCAGATTGTATTGTAAAGTTTTGCTAGTATGGATAATTATACACAAGGCAAGAATTCTATTTACAAAGCCACATTATTTAACATAATGTAAACTTTTTCCCCCCAAAATAACCTTAAGTTTCTGGACATAGTAAAGTGCTCAAATAGCAAATAGCAAATATATGTATACTAAAAGCCTTTGGCAACTTTTCCAAAAAAATTCATCTATATATTCCTTTATATTAAGTTATAAGCTCTAATTTAAAAGTCTCACACACTACGCGAAACTTGAGCACACAATTAAAATAAATCTAAATGTAGGTAGTCCCAAATCATTTGCAGCATTGAATTTTATCATGAAACATTTTTCACCCAGCATTTCTTTTATCTCCTTTTCATTTCTCTCTCTGTCTCTCTCCCCCCTTCCCTCCCCCATCACACACACACACACACACACACTCTTGCAGCATGCAGGCATTAGCTTTACACAGTTTTACATAAGAATTGTAACCCGTTTCTGACCCTCAACATGATTATTCTGTTTCTAACTCTCTATTACTACTCATTAAAGCTCTGGCTTCATCCCATAAGCAGGTAACATCTGCTTTATATCAATGCCAAAAATATAGGTTCTTTAAATAAACTTTAAGAAATAAGAATAAAAATGTAGAAGTTGTATAGATTTTTAAAAAGTGGAAATCTAAGATCTTTTATTGCATCCAAAATGAGTTTTTTCAATGTGAATACCCTCCATTTACTCCAAGAAAATTGTGGAAAATATCAACATCTGTGTATTGCAATAAAAGCACTACTTGTACCTGCCATTCATCCAGCCAGTGAGTAATTTGGAAAACAGTAGCAATAAACCTTGGAGTGTAGTAGATGTAGGATGAAGCCAAAATGTTTTTCTAACTTGTAAAGGAAACTTTTCCATGAGCACTACTTTCTGCCAGTTGCTTCTTCAAGGTCTGAGCAGCATCAGCCTCCTGTTGATTTAACTCCAATAAATTGAGAGGAAATTCAAGTGAGGCATGTTCCACAAGTTAAATTTTCCTATTAAAGTATAATTTGAATTCCATCCTCTGGTAATACTGGCATCAGTCATCAGTCAGGCAAATTGATAAGTATGAGAATACTGATAAGTAAAATGAACCAAAACATGTGCAACCTGATATTATTTAAATATTTCATTTACTATCATTCTTTTCATGAACCCACTTTCCAACGTTGGTGAAAAGACACTTCTGGCCCAAAAAGGAGACAGTAAGACAGAAGAAGCAAGAAAATTATAAATTAAGTAATCCGTTTTCTAATTATTTAGGTTTAACAACACTTGTAAATAGTATAAAATTTAAGATAGTTTATTTCTTTAATATGAATGTCTCATATACTATAATTAAAGTATATATACATAAATATAGACATAGAAATATGGCTATAGAGGCATATATAATTATAATATAGTAGAATAAAAAAGAAATTTTGGCTAGAAAATGTTTTATAAATGTCTCTACTGCATTACAGTCTAATCTAAAATGAAAATAAGCAAAACTATCTCATGTAACATTCATATTGTTACATGACACAGGCTCCTCCTCTAGTGCAATTTCCAAGCTGCCCCCATTATGATAGATTCATGACGGCTATTACGTATTCCCACAGCATCAGATAATAGAAAGCAAGTACTTCACCTTTATGGTGAAACTTTTCCCCATTCTCTTTGTGCCATTTAAGTTGATCAAGCCTTCAAAACAATACTTCTCATTCTGGACCCACATCCTTCCAACACTCATAGCTTTCATCCTGCAGTCAGAAACTAAGCTTTGGTCATCAACTCCTTTGGTCTTCTAGAAAATGACTCAATGTTTCCCTGATTCCGAAGCCAAAAAATATTGACATTCTTATATCTCTTTTTTTCTTACCATTCATGTTTACACATTTCTCCCATATTTACAGCTATAACCCTTGACACCCTCAACCTTCTTGCCCCCCATCTTCCTTCCTTCTCTCCATTACTTCTTCTCTTCCATATTCTCTCTCTCTGTCTGTCTTTGTCTCTGTCTCTCTCTGTCTCTGTCTCTCTCTCTCTAATTATTTCCTCTCCCTTTTTTGCTTTTAACAAATGCTGGCCACCTAGACATCCTTGTGAACTAAAGAATACATTGACAAGACAGACATGGTCTCTATCCTTATGGTGCTTCTTGCTTAGCTATCTAAGGAGACAGACATTGCAAAATCCTGCAGGTGTGATAAATTTAGAGTATGACAGAACCATATAGTAAAAATATTTAACATTCTATTTGTTATATTCTTCTGGAGGAAGTAACATTCAAGTTGGCCTCTGAAAGATATAAAAAGTACACGATATAAAAAAGAATACAAATGAAAAGATATAAAAGCATGACAAAATTGCTAAGTAAAGGCAATCATAATCTTGACTGAGAGGTCCCTGTTCTCTTGCACTTAAGTAAAGGAAACTGTCCCCAAAAGACTAGACTTTCTGACTTTTCTCATTCCCTCTTTTCCTTCTACAAGTATTTTCTGAATGCATACTATGTGCCAAAGACAAGAAATTTGAACCAATGATTATCAAAATCATTTAACAATTACTATCACAGTTTAAATGTCCTACTAGAAATTTATTTTACAGAAAATCTCAGATAAGGGGATATACATAGCAAATTTGTTAGTTTTGTAACAGCAAAAAGGAAAAAGAAAAAATATTAGATGTTTATCATTTGGGGTATAGATTAAAAAATTGTGACACATCCATATAATAAAATATATCACAAGCTAGTTCAGGTATATTGTTACACGGAAAGAGCAAACTGTATATAATCCCACTGAATAAAATATGGAAGGAGATTTCCAAATTTATCCATAATTCTATTTATAGGTATATTTAGTCCAATATCTGTCTATAACTATATATCTACCACTATAGTGATAGCTATATATCTTTGTATATATGTGAATTATTTTTGGAAAGATTTATAGGATAACATTCAAAAGACAGTATGGTTGGAAAATGGGATTCTCGCTTTTAAAATTTATACCTATTATTAAGATTTATTCACTTGTCTATACATTCATTTATTTATTGTTTTTAATTTATTAATTAGCTAAAATAGTCCGGAGCTTCATTGACTCTTCTTTCAACAAGTGGAGTAGGCCCGCTTAGGATTAGAAAAGAAAGGCAATTTGTTCCCCTTGCCCCAGGTGGACTTGTGTGGACTGGCCAAAGCTGTCCTTCCCCCAAAACCATGGGAAACAAGGATGCTGCCCATGGAGCACACAAAACAATGCAGCGTGACTAGCTTTTGTTCAAGTACTCAATATATTAAGATCTCAAAAAGTGCCATTAAAAATGATAAGTAACAATAGGTGAATCAGGGTGATGGGCATATAAGTGTTCTCTATGTTATTCTTTTGCCTTTTCAATGGTTTAAAATTATTTCTAAAGAAAAAGATTGAAAAAAGAAAAAAAGAAATCTGGCATCATATGTTATCAAGTAGGTGACATAACTGTTTTTTTGTTTTCTATAAAAACAAATAAATATCCCCTTTTCATTTTATTTGTAGGTTATGTTTAGAGTGGAATGAAATAACACAAGCAAAAAGCTCATTCTTGAAAACACATTCCTGACATTTTTTTCTATTTCTTATATTTAAAAAGTGATCTAGTAGTCAGTAAAAGTATTTCATAACATTATCCACTTGGCTATATAACCTAGTTTTTCAGTTTTCCAGTCTGTATTTAGAGAAAGATGTATTAGTTTAACTTCTTTTAAGTTTAAAGGAAAGTTATTATTATAAAAATGCTTTAGGAAAATCATTTTGGTATTTCCCTTAACCTCCCATTAGGCCATTTTTTACCTTTGGAAAATAAAGTCATAGACATGCTTATTAAGTCTTTGGTTGAAAAGTAAATGTTGTATAAAAGAAAATGTATTTGCACAGAAGTATCTCTTCAATAAAAATTATCTAGTTCCCACTTTCTAAAATATGAATAAATTATCTTAACATGACCTCAAGTAGAATTATAAATAACCATTTCTCTTTTAATTGAGGTATGAATTTCACATAATTCAGCCATAAAAAAAATGTATTTTTTAAAATTTGTATCTATAACTAAACTTACCTTCTGAGCCCCCATTTTCACTGGTGGCAAAACATGTCATCTTGCCGGTGTGAAATGAACTCAGTTACTTTCTTTCTAGTTTAAACACACATTCTTTGAGAAAAATATTTGGTTGGCTCAGAATTCTCCTCCTCCTCATTCTCCTTGTAATTCTCCTAGATTTAAATTTTTCCTTCTGGTATCGCTCTGGCCACCGGGGACAGGTGTCCAAGCCAAGTTCGCTGACATCTACCCACCCTGCCTTTCTAATATGATGTGCAATTTGTACTTTTGTACAATTCATACTTTGTTTCTTCTTATTATTCCTGTATTCACCTTGAAACATGGGTGTCCCTTCTTTACTTTCCAGTTGCCAGTCATGGGCACACACCATCAGCACTTCACAGTGCAGGTCAAAGATGGGGTTATTAAGAGAAAACTGATAAGCAAAGAAGCAGTAGAACATACAGCATCCCCCTAAGCTCTCATCAGCCCCATTGCTCAGGTCTATGTGCACATGGCCAATATTCCAGCAGAGTGAGAACTTGAGTCAGTTACACAACACCCTGCATATTTATAAGGTAAGGGGCAGGGGAATCTATGTAATCTGTAACAGTAGAAACATCCTCATAAGGAGATGGCCTTGTTAGAAAAGGGGAGCCTCTGGATCCCAGCAACTATTCTGTTGAACTAATTCATATCCACCCAGTCAACTCTCTGCTAAGCAACCAAAAGAAGAAAGATTAGCCACTAGGGCCATTGGATTTGTCTCTCATCAACTTAAATATAATAGTTGATTATTTTCTATATTTAAGTTTTAATCCTAGAATTCTCCTCTGGCATAAGGGAAAAATCTAATATTTGGTCTCCTTACTTAGTAGTTTTTGTGTCTTTTTTTTAATTCTCTTAAACTTCAGAATGACATCATTGTCAACTTTTGATTCTTTGAAATCTTCTTTTCCATGTTTATATATTTTTATTTATTTTATGTTATATCTTATGTTAGGTTCTCCAGGATAATCTTGCACAATTTCAGTGATTGTCAACATTTTTGCCAAGTAGTCTAACTTTAATAGGCCTGCATCTAGGGTTTCATCCCTGCCTTCTTCCCATTTACATTTACTTGGAACCTCTTGATTTTTAAAAAATGCTTTGTACTACCCCTTATTCCTCCCCTGCAGAAATACGTAAGTTAGTGATCCTTGCTTCTCTCAACTAGGCTGAGCTGATGAAGCAAAAGCTATAAGTGTGAAGTGGTGTAGTGATCCAAGGTAAAGCAGACTCTGTAGAACAAACCTTCCTGTAGGCTAATTGTTCTAAAATCTAGCCTGGGAAAAAGGATAGCATTGGCAAGCCCATTTGCTTTTATCCTAAGCCATCCTTTCAATATAGACTTACCTGTTTGAGAGTCAATATCATTTTCTTATTCTATGTGACTTTAAGATCCTCTCTTAATCAATTCCAAATTTAGGAGGAATAAAGAAGTCAGACAATGAAGTCCTCAAACTCTAATAGTATCTATTGTATATTTATTCACACCATTTACGTTTCAAAATGCACAAAATATGGTATCTTTTCCACCAAGGAAAATTCATCAAATGAAAAGTTTTAAGAAGTATCCAAATCAGATAAACTCAAAATTTTGGCAAACATAAGTTATAGTAGCACAAATTTTCCACTTTAAATAAAACAGGGAGATTAGAAGCTTACCCTCTTTGATTTATCTTGTTAGATAATTAAGATGGATATACTAAACTGTCATCTCTTTGAGTATCAATTTCATCAACTATAAACTGAAAAGTAATAGAGCTTCTTAAGTTTTTCCTTGTGGTTCCTCTGTTCCGCCACTTGGGAAGGTCATTCCTTTATATAATAATCTCATGAGTAAGTCTTAATAATAACTAATATTTATTAAGCACTCATTGTTTACAGGCACTATACTAAGCACATCACATGTTCCATCTCATTTAAAGCATTCCATAATGCAGTAAGTGGGAGACACCGTTACTCACATTCCACAGCTGAGGAAACTGAGGCACAGAAAGGGCGTAACATTTTCCCAAAGTGCTCTAACTAGTTAATATCAGAGCTCAGCTATGAATGTAAAACTTTGACAACAGCAGCTACTATTTTTTTACCACACAATAAGTCTAAATCCATTTATTAGAAACCTTCTTTTATATATTTTGGACACTCAGAACAATTCTTTTAAGAGCTGTCCACTTTCATACACCAAAAAAGAAAAAAAAATCCTGAATTTTTCAATGGTTAAAAAAAATAAATAAATAACCACGTGTGTAATAACTGTCATGAAAGCTACAGTACAAATTGATAGAACATTCTTAATTTTGCTACTTTTTGCAATTAAACAAGATTTTACGACAAAGATTGATTTTTGTTTCAAATGCACAACAGACACAGAGTGTCCAGTCTGTATTATCATACATTTGCATTTAGAAAATAAATTTACACTGTCAAAGAAGAAAACTGACTTAAACAGAAGCTGATTAAATGCTTGAAAATAATTCAAGGCACTATACCATTGAAGTGGTTCCAGAAAGTGACATGGATGTAATATAAGATCCTGAACTACATCAGAACTCCAGAATTTAGCAAAAGGGTAAGAGTGGAGTTCATTCATGTAGAGGAAGAGAAAATTTTCTTTGGACTAGTTATATCAGATAATATGTTTGTTTAAGGAAAAATAAACAGGTGGGAAAAAGTTCTGCATGCCTAACGTGGAAGGAAAGCATATTTGTGCCTAATACATTGCAGAAACTGTTTAACTATAGCTCATACTTTCAAAAATATTATCCTCACACAGTGGCCAAGGTCAGTTTGAATTTAGGTAATCCACTATATATAAGTGCAGATCATATACATTAAACTGACCTCAAAGGTATTCTGACACCCTACCTTTTAAAAATATTTTCCCTGTTTATTATTCATGGATTACTATTTTTTCCCTTTGAGATCTGGCAATCTTTAGCTTTTTGTTTTGTTTTATACCCCAATTTCAAGTGTATAACATCCAAGTTTCCTACTGATAATCAACAACCTTCATTCCTTCATTGCTAAAGGCACATATTATGATTTGGTCACATGCCTTACAAAAGGACTACTGTAAATGTTTCAGGAATAAATGATCCCTTACAACCTAAACACAAGTTTCAGACCTCAAAGATTTCCTGTAGCCTGCAAGATCAGGGACAGCAGTACTTCATTTTATATAAAATTCATAACAACGCCATCATGATACACTTAAGACAGTTTTGAATCTTTATTCCCTGCTAATAGAGGTCCTTAAATTCAATACTTCTTCAATTTTGAAGTCATACTTTGTAGACTAGTGAAAAAAGAATAGGACTAGAAATGAGAGAATTCATTTTCTAGACCCCCCTGGGCCATGACTTAACCTCAAAAAGACTCAGTGTTCTTCTCTCTCATTACCTACCCTATGAATGACAGTAGAGAATCAAAGATAGTTCACTGCATATGGATGTTAGGCACGTGACTCTAGAGAACCAAATATTGTCACTGGTAGTAAGAGCTTAAAAGTACTTTTTATAAGAACTTATGGAGGTGTCTTATGAAACAGTGAAATCACAGGAAATGATTTGTGAACAAATTATGCAGAAAATAAAGAAAAATATAGTGTAGATTCAACAAAAATGTAAGGAGCAGACCCAGAAATAAGATATAAGGTGTGATGGCAGGGATCTATAATTCATGTTATGCCTTTCATATCATCCAAAACAATGGATTACATAACACAGGCACTTCACAAACGTTGCAACTGAAATGAATGCACACTGCACACTCAGGAACTTTTTCTTCTAGAATTTGGCTGAATAAAAGCTATTTTGCACAAAGTTTTTTACTTTCATATAGTTGGAGGTGGCTAGAGGCCAATTGTGACATTTGGGTATGCATCATACCATCTCGTGGATATTCATTTTTGCAGAGGTATAATAGATTGACCCTGGAAATAATTTACTCTAATAAGAATGTGGGCAAGATTCCAGTGTTAGGTGCCCCACTCAGGACTCTCTGAAGTAGAGATTCAAAGAAAGATGGTTTCTTTCATGATTTCCTTCCTAGAAGAGCTGAGGAAATATGACCTGGATGTCAGTAGCTGAGATAATTGAACAGCTTTGCTCAAACAAGGTTTGAGATTAGGAGCAATGTCAGAGGAGGAAGGTCTCTAGTATACCAAAGATTTCAGTGTGTGATCTCATAGTATCCAATATTTGCTATTAGTCATTTGCTCATCAAATCTATAAATGTTGAATGCATCAATATATTGGAGGTAGCTAACATATGCAAAGTATCCTGATCGGTTGGACAAGTGACTTGAATAACATGAAAACCTTATAAAATGCTCAAAAAAAAAAAAAAAATGAAAGCTATCTTCAAAAATCACAGTGTGGCAGCAGCATTATTTTATATAGTTCCAGAAGGCAAATAACTAAGAGAAGGTGATTTTTTCCCCCAGCATTGTCAAATTGTTAGAACTCTGAAATGTAAATTAGCAACCTACAAAGAAAAGAACTGCCTATCAATGAAAGTATTTAAAATATTTTATCTGTCACTGAAGCTGTAAAAAGGATTCCCATATTGGAAAAAAGGCTGAATAAGATATACCCTGCATTCAGTATTTCTAGACTATGGTTCATGATGAAATTGATATCAAATGTCTGTCCTTATCTCCTTCCTCCCTTCCTTCCTCTGTCCTTACATCTGCAATCTCTTTTTTTCTTCCCTGACTCCAAAAAGATAATAATAAAAAATGATTTTTTTATTTTCTCAATTTTATTTCATTTAGGTTAGCCACGCAAGGACCTACAAGTGTGATGGGAGCCCTCTCCAGGGGCCTGATGTTGAGGGTGACGCATTCCATGCCCTGCCAACTCCACTTCCCCTGAAGGAGAAAGTTTCTTGGAACTCGACATTCCTCCTCCCCAAATATTTTCCCAAGAATCTCGGAGAACTCCGTTACCTCAGAAAACACACAAGAAAATATGTGCATAATTGCCGTTGCTAGATAACTTAATAAATATTTCATACCTGATTACACATTCCAAGGCAGTATGAGCATTCTTTCAATGGTACCTTCTCTGTTAAGTCTACAAAACTGCTCTTGCCCCCAAACAGCACTGGTTGAATTTTATATTCATTCCAGTTCTCAAATAATTGACATATCATTTTATTTGATTATTTTTTTAATTTTCAATTACAGTTGACATTCAATACTATTTTATATTAGTTTCAGGTGCACAACATAGTGGTTAGACATTTATATAATTTACAAAGTGATCCCCCCAATAAGTCCAGTACTCAACAAAGGACCATGTATAGTTATTACAATATTATTGACTACATTCCCTGTGCTGTTCTTTATATCCTTGTGACTATTTTATAACTACCAATTTGTATTTCTTACTCCTTTCACCTTTTTCACCCCGTACCCAAAGCTCCCTCCCATCTAAGTCTATTTCTGTTCTATTTGTTTATAATGTTCTTTAGATTCAACATATAAGTGAAATCATAGAGTATTTGTCATTTTCTGTCTATCCCAGCTTTGTTTCCTTTCCATTTGCATGAAACATATTTTTCCAACCCTTTACTTTCTTTCCATCTGAAATGGGTCTCTTGAAGACAGCATATGTAAGGGTTTTGTTTTCTTATCCATTCAGTGACCTGATGTCTTTTGATTGGAGCATTTTATCTGTAAACATTTATTGACTCTTTCCAGTGTATTCTTCAGTTATCGTATTCTTCATTTCTGACTGGTTGTTTTTTATGATTTCTAGGTCCTTTTTTATGTTTACTATCTCTTTGTTGAGGTTCACACTGAGTTGATCTATTCTTCCCCAAAGTTTGTTGAGCATTGTTATAACCAGCATTTCTAACTCTATCTGGTAGATTGCTTGTCTCCATTTCATTTAGTTCTTTTTCTAGAACTTTGTTCTGTTCTTCCATTTGGGATAGTTTTTTTATCTCCTCATTTTCGCTGCCTCTCTGTATTTGTTTCTATGTATTAGGTAGACCCGTTATGTCTCTCAGTCTTGGAAGGATAGCCTTATGTAGGAGCTGTCCTGTGGGGCCCAGTAGAACAGTCTCCCTGGTTATCTAAGCTGGGTACTCCAGGAGTGTCCCCTGTGTGGGTTGTGTGCGCTCTCCTGGTGTAGTTGAGCCTTGATTGCTGTTGGCATGTCAGTGGGTGGGATTGACTTTCAGGCTGACTGGCTATGAGGACTGGCCACCACCACAGTGGGGGCTAACCTCACAGAACAGTATTTATCCCAGAGGGGCTCTGGTGCCTGCTGAGAGCACCCTTTGGGTATGCCATTTGTGAAGCTAATCATGTGGTACTTTGTTGTGATCTGAAGCCAGCCATCAGGTGTATTGGTTCTGGGGCCTCTTGCGAGGGGCTCTGGGGCAGGCCAACGTCAGCCACTGCCTGTGCCCAGCTGGGGGCTACCTAGTAGGAGCCTCACTGGTAAGAGCCTATGCTGGGCCCAGAGGCACGTGGGAGAGGCCACCTGCTGCGATGCAAGGTTGGCTGCCACCTGCACCAGGCTTTGGGCTACTCAGCAAAAGGCACAGGGCACACAGAAGCCAGCTGCTGCCCTCCCTGGAAACTGCAGATCTTAGAGAGTATGTAAGAAACTTTATAGTATGTGCTAAGGCTCAGCCACTGAAAGAACCAAGGACAGTGCATGAGTTACTTGAGTGGGGTCTCAGGGAGTTATCAGTATGGGGTAAGCAGTGTTCACCAGGTTAATGCAGATTCAAATTTTGTGCTTGGCTGCGCCTGGCTGTGCCAGTAGGCTGTGTGAAGGGAAGGTTCAACAGAAGAACAACGACAGCCCTCATTCTTAAGCCACAATATTCAGTTTCTCCCATATGCCTCTGTGCCTTTTAAACTGTTGTCCCTTTGCTGGAACTTAGGGTGAGTGTTTGTGAGCCAGTGAGCCTGTGTATAAGCCCTTTAAGAAGACACCTGGTTTTCCAGCAGCCCTCCATCTCAACAGGATTTGACGGAATCTCCACTTATTTTCACAGCCAGCTGTTGTGGGGACTTCTCTTCCTGGCACTGGAGCTCTGGGCTCAGGAGCCCGGGGGACCTCTGTAGCCGAGATATCCCTCCCAATACTTAACCACCACATGTGGGTGTGGAAATCAGCCCCGTTCAGTCCCCACCCCTCCTATCAGTCTCCACATGGCTTCTTCTTTATATC
This sequence comes from Pteropus alecto, assembly GCF_000325575.1. Lineage (NCBI taxonomy): Eukaryota > Metazoa > Chordata > Mammalia > Chiroptera > Pteropodidae > Pteropus > Pteropus alecto. The sequence continues at coordinate 5,188,318 of NW_006432943.1, forward strand.
CTTAGTTATAGGAATTCCATTCAGTTATTCTTCAGATGGTTCTCCACGTTGACTGTTCTATAATTTAGTTGCAATTTTGATGCAGTCAAGAAAGGAAGTGGGCACAGTGTTTACCTACTCCACCATTGTAACTGGAAACCCTATTTGATTATTCTTTACCCCGATCCAATAAGGTAAAAAGCATTTATATTAAAAAGTCACCTTAGTTCTGGCCTATCAAGTAGTATCTATTGCAAAACAACAAATACATACAGAATGCGGGACAAGCACCACCCACTCTCCCCCGCCCCAACATAATGCCCAAAGAGTACCTACATCATTTAGTACATATATTTTTCCTTGTATTCCTAGTCATCTTTAAAATACGGGAAAATTTGCTTTACCAAAAATTACATTAATAAATGACTAGACCATTTTATATATGTATATATAAATTATACATATATATGAGCAGGTTATGAGCAGATTATTTACCATCAAACATTTGTTTCTTGGTAGTAAGAATATAATGGCATAATTCTGCTTTAAAAATAAAGCTCTGTAATAGTTGAGGATTAAAATATATCTATCATTATTAATAAAAGGGAAGTAGGGCTTACTCGTAGAGAAAAAGAAAAAAAAGGAAGGACAGCAGGAGAAAGGGAGAAGGGAAAGGACTACATCCAAGAAGAAAACTGACGTTATCAGTCGAGCCCTAGAGAAGCTCAGAACTCAGAAACTCCAGTGACACAGGAGTCAAGGAGTGAGAAGTGGGGCTGAATTTAAGAAGGTCAATCAAAAATACATTCTACCTGAACGAACAGGATTATTAAAAGCCAGACAGTCATATCCCTCAGACACCTAGACAAAGGACTAAAGATTAATATCTAAAAAAACTGAACGAAGACCCCGGGTGAGAATCAGAACAGGCGCTTGGTGCCACAGAACAAAGCCTTCCATATTTAAAAGGGCTTCTGCCTAATGGTAAGCTCCCTGGCCAATCATAAGTTAACACAAAACCTATCAGAGCTTATAGTCAGCTTTTACGTTGCCTTTTTTTTCTTAAATATGAATGAATAATCAAGGGTCACTAATAATTTGAGAACAATCCTGCAACATGATAGACAAAAATATATACCACAAGTATTTACCTTGGAAGACACAGAAGTAATTTAGATAACGGAGAAAATTAACAAACAAAACAAATCAAAACTGTAGTCTCTTCAGATTACAAAGGAACACAGTACTAAGATGAAAGAACATCAGTTTGAACAGTTTTATGCCTGTTTAGCCTGTTCATCTCAAATGATAAGAACATGACAGTAAAAGAAGAGGAATGGGTAATCGAAATTAATAAATTAATCTTAGAGCTGGAAAATACCCAAATATTTGGAACTAAATAATAACATTTAGATAAACCATGAGTCATAAAGAAATCAACAGGGAAATCAGAAAGTAATTTGTACTGCATAAAAAATAAATTGCATGAAAATGAAAACATAATCAATCAAAAGATTACTTAAAGCAGTGCTTAAAGGATAATTTATAGCACTAAAACACCTATATCAGAAAAAAGAAAAGTCTCAAATCAGTGACCTAAACTTTCATCTTAAGAAACTAGAAAGAGAACAAATTAAACTCAGTGTAAGCAGGAGAAAAGAAATAATAAAGAACAGACATCAATGATGTAAACAACACAAAAGTAATAGAGAAAATCTATGATATGAATAGTTGGTTCTATGTGATCAATAAAATTGATAAATCTCGGGACAGATAGCTCAGGAAAGACACAAATTACCAATATTAGGAATGAGAGTGGATATCACTATAGATCTTATAGACATTAAAACGATAAGGGAATATTATGAATAACTTTATCTAATAAATTTGATAAATTATAAGTGTCAACACAAAGTAGGCTTTCAATAAAAGACAACGATCTTAATTGCAATTGTTAACATTGCAAAGACTGTATATTAGTCAAATATGAAGAGGAGTAGAGATTTCTAAAAAAAGACTGATAGATAAACTGACCCTTCTGAGACTTTTCTTCTATTTCTCAAGAACTAAAGTAGAATATAAATGTATCTGGCCCCCATGGCAAAGCGAGCTGGTATTCTTGCTGTCTTGACTGTAATAAAAACTTATTGGTTCAGATCTGGCCCTTCCCCTTAAACTGCTTTACTCAGGATGAATAAATATAGAAACCAGCAATGGTCAACATTCAGAATTGGTTAAAAGAAGAGCATCTGGCAATATACCTGGCAACATATGCAATGTTTTTCTCATGTAAAAAAATAGAACCCTGTGATGACCCAGTGGTAAAATAGACCTTTCCCCTGGGACTTGGGGGCAAGGGTGGGGGAACGAGAGTGAAGAATAGGAAGGCTCTAATGTGTTTCTTTTTCAGTTGGGGCATCTAAATAAACAGAATATTACTTCAAAACATTGGCTGTTGGGAGCATTTAATTAATTCACCACATACTGAAGTTAAGCAAGAAAGGAGAAATCAACATGATTGCTAAATTTCTGTTTGTGATCCAAATCTCACTGAGAGCATACATACCAACCTCTTAAAGTACTAAATTATATTCAGTTGGAAGATGAAAAGAAATATCTTTTGAATATGATGCAACATAATTTTCTAATAGCCTAAACATTTAAAAGTCGTTAGATATTACAACTTCTCCCAAAATCACCCTCACATTTTGTAAACTGGGTTGAGCAATAATGTTCACAAATTTTAAGAGTAATAGTCGTTATATCCCTATTATTGTTCTGAAGGTCAGTTGTGGTATTTCTTATAGAATAGTCTATTGTCTTCCCTGACAGCTCATTTTCACTCGAAACTTCTTTATGAGACCCTCTGTTAACATTAGGAAGTGAAACTATTTGTTCACAGAAGCGCTATTTAATTCATTCATTTCTAAAAAGTAGTTCATGTATCAAGACTATTTCTTTTCCCGTTTATTTTTGTATCATTCACAATATGAAAGCTACCATGTTTGTTAACATTAGCACCAGAATTTTTTTCTTAAAATTTATGAATTTGAAGAAAGGAATACTACTATAACATAGCAGCAAGGATCAAGTAGCCTCATGAATATACTTGGCCCTCATTGAATGTGTTTGAATCCAAAACAACCTGGAAATTTCTTCTCAGTTATGTAGGAGCTTCATTAATACTAATTTTTTTTTTTCAAAATAAAAGCTCTTACATATATCACCACAATCAGCATGTCCAATAATTTTACATTTTACTAGACTCACTGAATTTTGCTTTCTATCTCTCCAAAATCTGTAGCAATTTTTCAATAATTCTTAATTAACCTTTGAGTTGCTGTGTGACAAGTACACAGAACTGAATTTAGAGGAAGTAACAGTTTTCTTAGCTGCACGCAGAACATGAATCCAAAGATTCTAACTCTACCAATGCTTTTGGAGAGTTCTTCTAAATGGAACTGGAAATAATCTGTTCCCACAAAAGGGTTCTGCTAGATGATTATCCCCTCTGTAACAGAGATAAACTTTACTAATTTTAAGATTATAGTTAAGGTTTCCTTGTTGGACACCAAGAATTTGACTCTAATTTAAGCAAAATGAAGGATTTCGCAGAATAGTTCAGCAGTAACTCCCAGACTGAAAGGCCCCTAGGGTTGAATATTCAAGATACAGGAGCAGATATGCAGGCAGCTCAGCAGCTGGAATTTACCGACCATCTCTTTAAAGAGATGCTTCAGTGACTCCTTGCCTCTGTATCTCAGCATTTCTAATGTTACTTCCCAACAGAGAGAATCCTATGGGCCCAGCATAAATCATTTAGACAGATAGGGAAAGCTGGATACCTGTGGCCTCTGGAGGCCCACCTCTGGATCTGGGTTCCTTTCCCAGAGCAAATGAATTGTTGTGAGCTGTCACCAAAGGTTTGCCCTTTGTGTTTGACCTCTTGGTTGCATGTTTTGTTATTATTTCTTTATAAACATTTTTCTAGATATAAACCTATTCATTTAAAAATTTTCCAAAATATTATAATTTGTTTCTTGCTTCCATTTGTGACTATGAAATATTTCAAACATAAAGAAAATTACAAAAGAGATTAATGTAACTAACACTATTAACATAACTACTATAACTAATACCTTAGCCAACATCCAGCTAAGCGGCTTACTCAAATCTTCACATTCTCCATACTGGTATAAATTTTAAAGAAAGAAAACATTACATAAAAGCTATTCTTCGGTTCTATTCTTCTCCCCTATTTCCTTTTCAATCTCCTCCTACCTTGTACAATGCAACCACTTTCCTAAATTTGATGTACATTGTCCCTATGTAGTTTCCATACTATTAGAACATGAGTGTATCCATAAAAGTATATAACTTAACATGATGTTTTTAAGATGATTCCATGTTGATAAACAGAAAACATCTTTTTTTCACATTGATTTCTATGCACTATCCCATTCAATAAATGAACCACAACTTGTTTTCATGTTTATGAACATTTAGGTTATTTTGCTATTCTAAGCACTGCTACATTGCAGATAATTATAATTATCCAACAGACATGATTGAATGTCTCCAGATATATATCTACTAAAGACTGTGCACATCTTTCTTTTCGCCAGATATTTTCAAATTGCTCTCTGAATTGCTCTCCTGCCAGCTCTGAACATGCTTTCTTACTTCTTCACATCCTCTCCTGTATTTGGAAAGGCCAATCTTTTTAATTTTTGCCAATCTTGCTTGTATGAAATATAATTCATTTTAATTTTCATTTGTCTGATTACTAGTACAGTTGAGCATCTATCAGTCCATACAACAGTACCATATTGTCTTAGTAATGGTGACTTTTTAACATATGATGTTTAACATATTAACTAGTAGGACTGGCTACCCATACCATTTTTCTTTTTCAGTCTTCCCATTATTTTTAGAAATTTAAATGTCATTCACTTACTAAAGATCACTAACGGCCTTAATTAAGAAATGTGAATATTTTGCTTTGAAAATATGATACAGCAATAATATAATGTATACAAATGCATATGTGGCAGATAACAGAAGCAACTGGTGGTTCGTCAATTACATTTCCCTTTCCTCCTGGCACTCAGCTAGACTAAATTTCCCAGTCTTCTCAGTCAGTGTGGCCATAAGAATGAGTGCTAGACAAGAGAACTGGGACATGGTATACATTTCCATTAGGTATACATTGTAAACCACACTTCCAGGCCTGACCCATAGAAAATCTTCTCCATACTTCTCCTTTCTCTCTCTTCCTTGAGCTCATCCCTCAATATCCAGAGAATTTTCAGAAGCTGCGTAATAAAAATAGAGCTTATCTGTCAATATAGTTCCCTGAATGAGTACATGAAACAGAAAAAGCCCTACTGTGAGTTTAATATGGACAAGCAATTGAGCATGGAGTGAAAGAGCAATACATTTTTTATTATTAAACCATTAAGATTTGTTTTGCTTTCTTATATAGCTCACTTTACCATAATCAATACAGTACTTCATATATTTACAATATGTATACAGGTTCATAATCTATTACCCCAAATTTTTGGAGCTGGAATTATTTTAGAATTCAGAATATTTGGATTTTGGTAAAGTAATATGGTAGATAAACATATTTGTTATCAACAATCCCAGGAAAGCCTACGAGAGCATCCGATATCCAAACACATTAGTTTTTCTGCAATAAACTAAAGAGACAGTCATGCTAAATGAAATAGAGTCAATAAATAGCCTCATGTCAGGTCATGTTTGATTGACAAATAACTTTATTCCAAATTAAAAAAAAATCTTTTGGTTTTCGGAACTTTGTGGATTTTAGATTAGTAGTTAAGGGATTGTGGACTTGAAAGTTCACATAAACTTTTGTTATCAGTGCACTTGCCGTGAATAAATCGGCGGGCTTTTACCATTTTTAGCTCTATTTTCATTTATGAAGAGAAGCAATGCATTCTTAGAATATTTATACCTCTATTAATGTCTAAACAATCTGACTACAATTCACCATTAGACAAATACCCAAGGTAACTTGTTTGCATAGAACACTGGGAATATAACTACATAATGTGGCAAAGAAATTCATTTTTCAAATTTTGGTGACCTTATATCAACTTTACTCTTTTTTATAGTCCACAAGCAGCCAAAAGCATCCAAAGAAATATTGCACTAGTTCTGAAAATGCAGTGCTCAGAAAGTAATTAATAAGCTACATCTCCATTCTTTATGACGGCAATTATTACTTATTATAGTCACAAATATATCTTTCATAAATGCACTTAGACATGATACTAGTTGCTTACTTACAGTTGTTGATTCACTGGCTTGATTCTGTCAATACAAACAAAACAGTACCTCTTCTATATGGGGACATATACTAGTAGACATAAGATTTAAATGAGAAAGCTTATTGTATATGCAGAATTTCTGGACCAGAAAACCATGATTGAATTTCTAATTATTTGTAAATGAAGCTGCCTTTGCAGTAAAATATATTTTATTTTACTTCAAGTGACTGGAAATGGGACTCTAAAGAAATAAACTTCTACATAAAAATGATTGATAAAATGAGATAATAAAAAATAATTCAACTTTTATATAAAAATGATTGATTAATTTAAATATCTTAAAAATATTTTTGTTTCTATAAGATTACATTACTGAAAGAGTGGCATTCATTTCTTTCAAATATCACTAATGTCCTTAATATTAAGCTTTTGTAGCTACAGTGCCTGGCAGTGGTGTCCCTCCTGGATCCCCTTTCCCAGGCTGGTGCATCCAGCTCCAGATGCTTCAGGTGTTAAAGGCTAATGGTTTACACCTGCACCTCCTCAGAAATGACTGTGTTTAGCCGACAGGAGCCACTTTACTCCCTCCTCCCCCAATCCCTGTGGCAGCTAATGATTAATTGATAGAGACGGGAAAGGTGTAAGAGTATGTAAGCACCTCCCCCATGCCTCAAGGCACAGCAAACCGACACAATTCATGCTCCAGAGCTCCCTGTATGATCAGACTAAGGCTAGATTTCCACTGAAACCACATGCCTGCCTACCTTTTTCAGTGCAAGTGATTTAGTTCTCTCATTTGCACTGGATTTTGCATCTTAAGCTCTGCTTCTAGAAAACCTAAACGAACATAGCACACATTATTTATAATTTATTGAACACCTACTAAGGATTAGACTTATTTGTGCTTTAAACATTACATAATTTTATTCTAGAAATATCTTAGCTGTATGAAAATTAGTATCCCCATATTGTGGATGGGAAAACTCAGACTCTGTAAAGTTGAGGAACTTGTACTTAGCTGGTAATAAGTGGGAAATCCAAGAATCAAACTCATATTAATATGGCTCCATAAACTCCACTCTACAGAATTTCTCACTACCTCTATATCATATTTTTAACCAGGAAGTAAAAAATTAATGATCTATTCAACCATACTTTTAGTGAAATGGAAGTTGATGTGCATTTTATTTTCCACAAACATTGATGTAATTTGTTTAAAATGTAAGTAAGATTGTATGAGTCATATAATTTCCATAAGGGTTTATTAGTGGACAAGCATGGATTCAATTATAAAGGAAATAAACATATGTATAATACCTTCATTTTCTTAAAAGGGAACATTTTATAGAAGTTGGAAAATAGCAAGGAGGGAAAAGATCATGTCAGCACAATGTTACTGGTCATATACAACGCGATCTTAAGTTTCATAGAGATTTCAACACAGGAAATGGGTATATTAGGAGCTGCCTAATTCATAGGTTTTCCTGAGCCACGTACAGTGGTTTCTTTGAATGACTCTGAAGAAAAACCCTTAAGCAGTACATTTATACTAGCTTCAATAATGCATATTTCAAAGCCCAAACTGGCCAGCCATGTAACTGTTTACACAGTCAACATTCAGTGGGAAAATAAGTGTCAACAGGTTCCACTTTCTCAGCCCGGAACAGCATGTGACCTTTTATTACAATCCTCATGAGTCTCTGATTAGGAAGAGAATATTTTATTTTTGTTTTTTTTCCATTCAATAAATCCAGGATCCTTAGTTTACTACCACCTAAAAATAACAACTCTCCCCACCCCACTCCCACCCTGCCACTTGGCTACTTAAAGGAGTTACATAATCCCACTACATTAGAAACACTGCAGGAAAGGCCTATGTCTTTTCTATCTTTGTTTATGGCAATAGCAAAATAGTTTGCACAAAGTAGAAAATTAATGAAATAGACTGTGGTTTCCTACATAAAACACTTTTTCCATAAAATAAAACACTTTTTTAATATGCTGATTGCTATATCTTTCTAATGACCAACAATGTTTAGATCCATAATAAAATCATAAGTGTCTGTCTCAGGAAGCCTCATTCAATCATCTTTTCTAAAGAGAGACTCAAAATTGTTCAATGTTTTCCTTAAAAACTATCAATAAAAGTATTGCGTGTTTTCTACAACTTCTATTTTATTTACAATTATAACTCTAGCAACATTATACTTTTACTGCAGAAATCACATTATTTATTAAATACTTGTCATGCATCACACAGCGTGCCAAGTGTTTAATCAATATTTTGTTAAATACTCAATATTAACATGAAAGTATTCTTAATAACTACATTACATAGCAGGACATTATGGCTTAGAAAACTTGCATAGTTCTTTTGAGATCTGTAATACAGGGTAAGTAGTAAATCTGGAACTTGAGTATAGTCACTGTCTACCTCCAACTTCTATGCTCTTAACCACTGAACCACACTAAATCTCTTAAGCTAGAATCACAATTCTCTTCCCATTGATAAAATTATCATCAGCTGTATATACTCCATTGAATCCCCTAAATAAAAACATGCAAATATACTCAAAACTCCCTCTCACCATTTCCTACATCAAAACAAAGAACACGGTTTGCAGTTATCTCCTAAATTACTCAAACCCATCTTTTTCCCACTATTCATTCTGTCATTTCTTTATCCCAGTCTTTCATTATCTATTGTCTGAAATGTTACAACAGCCTCTCAGCTGACCTCCCTGTCTCATGCCACATCTCTCACCCCCACAAAAACATACTTATTTTCACATACTGCTGCCAGTGTACTCTTAAATTATGTATCTGATCATGTTGACCATCTGTCTAAATTCTTTTATGGATACCAATCATCTTTGGAGCAATGTCTATGCTACTGAGCACAACAGTTGTCTGTTGCTCATCTCTTTGCTTTGTTGCCACCTTCCCCATGTTTATTTGAGGCATATTTACAAAGTAAAATTGACCAGACTTGGTGACCAGTGAAAGAGGAAAAGGTATTTGGTTTAGTTGTAATTAAATGTAAGTATCTGAGGTATAGCAATGTGGAGATAAACACTGGGGTTGAGTTAAGGATATCTTTTCCTCCATCTATCTACTATTTCAACCACTTATTTTGTCAAAAACAACTTAAACTCAGTATCTCCAAAATGAGATCCGTGTTCTCTACATCCCATTCCTGATCTTTGAGTGCACCACGTTCTCTTCTCTTCATCCTCCCTATCTTGTTCCTAGTCCAGGCTACCACCTTATTTTCTCTTATCTAATCTTGCAAGGCACTAACTGACATCTGCTTTAATCTCTCTATAACTTATTCTCCATACTGCAGGCATATTGATCTTTTCTATCTGAAAATCTGACATCTCTCGACCTACTTATACATAATCAATTTTTTTTTCCTTCACAGTACCTATCACAGTTGCAATTTTGCTTTATTTATATGTTTACTTGATTATAGACTTTCTTTCCCAATCAACTCTAAATTCCATACAGCACTTGCTATCCATTGTATCTCCAGAAGCTAGTACAATGCTTGGGACAGAACCAATTATTGACATCTAATAAATAATTGAATAAATTTACTTATATATATTTATGGACAGCAAAGATCCAAGCTTTGTTTTGACAGCAAGAAGCATATAGTCAGTGAGTTCATTGGTCTGGATGATTCACCAAGGCGAAATGTATATAGCGGAAGAGATGCAGTGCAGGTCAAGTAAAGGTATTAGGTGGTCAGCCCAAGAAAGAGACTGAGATCAAAAGTCAGAAGAGAGTAAGAAAACTATAAGATGATTATGTCGTAGACATCAACATAGGAAAGAAAAAAAATTTATCAGCTATGTAAATACCTCAGAGTAATTTAGAAAGAAATTAGAAATTATTTTCTCAGAATAACCAATTTTACCTCTTTAATTTCTATGTAGTCATTTCTTCAGTCATCACATACAGAGCTTTAAAATTTTCCTTACCCTCTATCATATACATGAAAAGCTCTCAAAATGATACACCTTCATTCAAGCATCTCATAAAATAAAACAATGTGTTCAATTCTCTGTGAACTTTTTAATCCTCCTGAAACACTATGGTTTGCAACACCGATGTGAGTTTCTAGATATCTAGAACCAGATCTGTTTAATGCACTTTTCCAAGCACTTATTATAAACATACACTTAATAAATGCCTCGCTGTGGCAGTAGTGTTAAAAATTTCATAGCATGAACAATCGAAAACTACACTTTCTCAGGAAACAATAAATCTAGTTACTAATGAGAAATAATGGTTAAGTATTTTAGTCTTTAAAGAATTCTTAAATCTGGAAAACATGGTGCATGAGGTAGAAATGTTTACATGAATGGCTCATATTTAAAATAAAATTAAGTAGTTATATTATTAGGGAAACATATTCATTGAGCTTGTCATTTGAAGCACTGCACAATTAATCCTTTTAAACATTTTTGTACATGCACTGCACATAGGGCTCAATATTTTGTTTAAAATAAATGCATGGAACATCATAGTAATTTAAAAGAGTACTTTGGAAAAGATATAAAAAAAATGTGTTTGTTTATATATAGTGCCTGTGTATGTGTGACATGTGTGTGTTATACATACATGGGCACTATATATATCATACATACATATATATAGTATATATTATATATGAAATTCAGAGGCATTCATGAAATAATACTGATTCTTGAATTAAATTGGGTTGCCTCTGAATTGGTACAAGCTTTAAAAAAATAATTTATCCAAACAATATCTATGTCAACAGCACTTGACTCATTGAACCACTGAAAGTTTTAAGGAAGTACATTTTCAAGAATTTTTATTCTTTGAGTAGCAGTTATATAAACTTAGAAAATGTTCCTAAAACCCATTCCCTCCTAGGGCATAGTCTGAGATTACACAAGCAATAGCTTTGTGGGAACTATATGAATGCATGTAACAAACAATCCTATAACTTGAACATTGAAAATATGGGGTTGGAGGAGTGCTGTTTGCCAGAGATCCAGACTCTAAAGCAGAGCAAATTCAAGGCCTAAATGAAAATAACTAATAAATCAATTTTGCAATTAGTTGACTAGAGAGAGAAGGAAGACACTCAGAAAAAGATTCAATTACACAAAATAGCATTTGCAACCTGGGATCACCAAACTTAAAAATAAAATAAAAATGTGTGAGTGTGGGAAAGTAAATCTAATCTTCTAATTTCCTAGCTACATTTAAAGAAAACTATCTAGGACAACTGCTATGGAGTTAGTGCTGTAAGCCTTATTAGGCCATGCAGGTCGACTATGTCATTTCTGAAACGACATCATAATTTTTCTAGTATGTATTCTCAAAAGAGGAAACAAAAAGAGCAGCAAATGTGACTTTGGGTTGAAAGTCTCTGTTTATTTTGCATTTATACATTATGTAGAGAAATCCTAATGCTTAGGAAATAGTCATTTCCCTTGGAGAGTTTGGACCTCATAAGATTCACATATAATTTCTTCTGACAGCAAGTGTCCTAAAGACCTGTCATGGGACTTCAGTCTTTTTACCTAAAATCTCTGCCTAGTAAACTTTTGCCAATCCATGACTTTACATACAATTTAGACATTGATAACTTTCTATTTAGATTTTTATTCTAGCCAAGACTTATCTCCTAAGCTCCAGACCAATATATGTAAAAAAACCAATCAACTTCTCCACTTGGATATCAAATAAGCATCACAATATTAATATGGCCATGACATAATTATGTAATTATTGATTCCTGAAATAAGCATTCCTCAAGAGTTCCTTTGTCACAGTGTCACCATCATCCACCCACTTGTTCAATCCAAAAACCTAAAAGCCACCCTAATTTCCTCTTTAACATTCCACATCCAATCCATCAGCGAATCCTGTCTGCTCTGCTTCTAAAACAGACACGATTCAGTAACTGCCCTCTATTTCAACTACTACCATGCTGTTTTAAAATTCATCTCTTGCAGATTAATTACAAGGGCTCAGTAACTTCTCCTTGTCTCCACTTGAGCTCTGTTTCCCACATCTCCTACCCTACACAGCAGCAGTAAGATCGATCTTTCTAAAGTGTAAACAAGATCGGGTCATTTCTTTGCTTAAGATCACCTATTAATTTTCTATTACAATAATAAAGAATACATATAGAAATTAAAATTAAAGAATACAATTAAAATTCCTTAAAACCTACATGAGCTGGCTGCTGACTTCCTCTTTGATTGCATCTGTCTTTATAATCCCTTTTGATAACTATATTTCAGCCATTCTGGTCTTCTGACCATCTCTCTTTCTATTTAATTTTCTACTCTTATGTTCTCCGAAGCACCTATCCAGAAACCGAAATTAAAATTTTCAAGGAACCAGATAGTGAGGAAAATTCCAACCTTTTTATTGAGAAAACTTTGGTAAAATAGATCTCCTTATACAAATATTTTTCGGTTGCTCTAAATTTTTCACCATACTACTATGATTATTTTTCTGAAATGCACTTATTATAGTTTCAGCATGAAACTATATTCTTGACTTGGAATATTTTAAGACTTAGGGAAGACTCTTATCACTAATATTATATTAACAAAGGGTAAAAATAAATATATATTCCAAATAACATTAGCAACTTGACATATTTGAAACTAGCACATGTTTTAATAAAGCAAGAGCATGTTCTCCTTGGATGATTCAAAATCATTTCTTTCATTATGTAGTTTCTATCACATCTCTCAAGGTAGGACTACAGGGTAGACTCTAGTACTATCTTCTACAGGTAGCATGAAATCAAGTAGGCAGGGAGCAAAACTTGGGGCCTAGTAGATGACCTAACTTATAAAAGTATACTAGAAAGTCAAGCTAAAAAGAAGCAGGACATTTCAACATAGGAATAGTACAGAGTTGGAGATGACAACCAGACTGTCAAGCACAAGCCTTTTCCTGCAATAGATGGATAGAATCCTATTTGGGGTTTTTTTTCCCACCATTTGGCTACTTATACAGATGTAAATTCTAATAAAAATTTTTAACATATATTCCTATAACACATAAATAATAAAGAACCATATTATATCCCTCGAGAATTACTTTTAGGGGAAGATATTAAGAGTTATATTATCAACTAACTATATATTATATACTAACTGTGTCTTTAGTGTATGTATTTTTAGGTGTTGAATGAAATGTACTCACGCTCACTTTTCCATTGCGATTGTCCTCTTCTCTCACTGCCAGAGCCTTCAGAAAGTTATCTTGCAGGTCTTTACCAGCACTTGTTAATGTCCTATAAATAGCAGGTTTCAGTTACAATATATTATTTAAAACACTCTGAAGTCAACAATTATGCTTCTTTATTCCAATGATAATTTTCTTATAACACTAAAATCATATATACATTGTACACAATCATTATAAATCATACCAAATTATTATAATATACTAGACTCTTCAATTTAATTTCATACAGTTAATTGGAATTGAGTCTATAAATATGTGCTCATATCAATACTCATGTCAGATACAGTTAATTTCATTTACACGCCCATTTTATTCTTTTTATCATGCCATGAAAATTCAATATATTTATACCCTTCAGTACCTACAATAAATTTTAATTTCCTATAATTTAAATATAATTTACTTATTTAATATATAAAATTAAAATACTAGATACCTATACCAATTCAGTTGCTAGAATAGAGCATTAATTTTAGCTCTGTAAGTGGAGATAATTAAGGAAACAAAGCAAACTAGGTTGAATTATCTCTGTCAGATTAAAAGGAAGCAGTAAGAATTCAAAAGAGAAAAAGAATTCAAAAGAAAAATAAATTTATCTGGAAGTAAAATTTAAAGAAAATTTATCAAGAAGATCTTGATCATGCAGCATTGAACCACATAATGAAGAGTGAATTCCAGAGTGATTTGGGAAGTAACAGTCCTTTCTTCATATGGCAATTTCCTATATCTTCAACAAACATTTCTATTATTTGCCTACAATGTACCAGGAACTGTACCAAGTACAAAGATACGTAATCTCTGCTCTCAAATTGCCTGTGGTCTCATAGAGGTGAAGCGACGTGTCAACATTATAATGTCATACCATGTGATAATTGTAATAGAAATATGCATGGATATCAGAAGAGTGATTAAGAAAAATGCACTATCTATTCAAGGAGAAGTCATTTAATTTTAAGCTTTAAAGCATTCATTGAACTAAATGTTAAAAGATGAGAGAGCATTGGCCAGTTTGGGACAGGGGATGAAAGAGAGAGAGAAATTATCAGTAACTACAAAGAAACAGAAGAATAGAGATGTAAAAGGGCAGAGCACTCTTAAGTAATTGCAAAGCAGTCAAAAACTAGATGAAGTAAGGGAGAAACCATATAATATTAGCTAACATTTTTACAGACACACTGTTGTAAATATTTAGTTAAGGCCATACAGCTAGTAGTAGCAAAAAACCTATATTCAAACCCAAGCAGTCTAGTTCTAGAACTCATTCTCATAACCAGCAGGCCATGTTGCCTTTCCAGGAAGTTCTTATATGCTACATGAAGGAGACTGAACCTTTTCCTCCAGAAGACATTGAACCACAAGAGCCTTATGCAAGGAAATAAAATTGCCAAGCTTGTGTTTTAGAAAGAATATTTAGCAGCTGTGAGAAACACGGCCTGGAGGAGAGCAATGCTGTAGGGACTAATTAGGGAGCTATTACAAAGCTTTAATAAGAGATGATGAAGACCTGATTTAAAGCACTGGTGGTAAGGATAAGAGATAGATCTTAAAAACATTTAAGAGGTAAAATGAACCTGGTTATTTCTTTTTGTGAAGAGTTAAAGAAAAATTACTACTAGGTTTCATTAAATCAATACAGACATGTACAATATGTAACCTACTATTTTGTTGATCTAGAAATGCAACGTGTTAAATTGATAATAACTTGTCAGCTTTTGCTTATCTAGCTTAATGTGTCTCGGCTCGTAGTAGCAATACCAAATAATAATCCAAACAGCTAAATATACATAAAAAATAATCACTAATTAGTACTAATGGAGAGAATCAGATATTTAAGAAATTTTTCAATCCATTGTTCTGACCAAAAGTGAGTCTTCCATATTGCAATATATGTATGCACTGCTCTGATAGTAAATCTCTAAAATACTTGTTGGTTCCTTGTGCAAAGAAACATGTATTGTTTCTCCATTGCTCACAGGACAACCTCTACATCACTTGATCAGTTTCTACCTAATTTCCTGCTTATGTTCTGTATTTAAAAACAGAATCAGTTAGAAATTCTATGAAGTCTGAACAGAAAATTTATTTTACAAGTGTATCAGTCAGAACTCATTAGGTTATGCTATAGTAACAAATCTCAGTGATTTACAATTACAAAGGATTATTTTGAAATAATACTATGCATCAATAGCAGGTTACTGTGGCTCTTCACCTTGGAAGAATGAACTGGGAGGCTGATGAAACAGCCTTTATCTGAAATATCTTTGGTTATCGTGCCGAGAGAAAAGAGAAAATGGCTCCTAGAGCATCTGCATGTAAGACACATGTCACTTCTATTCACATTTTATTGCCCAAAGCAAGTGCCATACACCAGGGAAGAGTAGCAAATATTTGTGAACAGTAGCCCATTTATCCCTTGCTTCCTACAGCATAACCAAACAAATGTTGAGAGCAGATAGCTCAGCAAACAAGAGCAATAAGGAAAACTATTTCTGAGTGAAATTTAAAAGTACAGAAAACTTGTTAAATAATGTGGTTCACTGCAATATAACCAGATAAACACCTTTGTGAAAATTAAGAGAACCAATCTTAGTCCCAAAACACAACCTTCGTCCTGAGACTCACAGAACATTCTAAAAATTATGGCTGAAGGAATGAAATACACTTTGGTCTTCTGTGATAGTGGGAGACACTTGTTGCTTTTGCCTCTCCAACACGCTTCTCCTTTTATTGATAACAAAATCCTTATTTTTATTTGGGCAATGGTCCCTCTCACTTTCTGTAGCTCAGTAGAACAGTCAAGCAAAGTATCTGCTTACTCACAACTCTTACCCCCAAACCTCAGCTAATGAATATGCCTTGAGCTTGACTAATGGCACTCCGCCTGATGAGAATATACAGCATAAACAGAGAGACAAAGGATGAAAAGCAGCTGGAGTTATAATGACTGTCCTTAATTCCTACTACATAGCTTCATCATTCAACTTTTTCTTACAATCCATGATAATCAGTGTTTTTCCAATAAATCCCTTTTTGACTCAGTTCATTAGAATTGGCTTCTATTGCTCACAAACAAAATCTATAATTGATAAATTGGCTACGCAGTTAAGATACCCCAGAGTTCCTAAAAGTTTCCATATAGTAAGTCTACTTACTCTTCACTCTCTTCACTCTCCCACCTCCCCAAACACATCTTGTTTTGTTGTAAATCTTTAGAACATTACAGGTAAGTTAAAGTTCAATTTGATCACCAACCACAACCCCAAAACACTAAAAGTAACCACAATGTTCAGTTTTGCAGGCATCCTTCAAGGGTATTTTCTATAGTGTACATATATATTTGTGTATCCATAAAAAACAAACAAACAAACAAAAAAACACATATAGTAACATTTGGTGAGTTGTTCATTTTCTTACATAATTTATAACTTACTGTTTTATTGCATTGTTGTTATTGTTCCTGGGAAGAGTTTATGAGAGTGCCAAGAAAGATCAAAATTATCCCCAGGGATATCAGACATAAAAAGTCAAAAGAATAGATTTTTAGGTGCCATTCATTAATAGGGAAGGAACTCCTACAATTCTACCAGGCTTGGCTCTCACTGCTGGCTGAGGTTTTTAGGAGATATCTAGGCCAGACAGGAAAAGGGAGTAATAGCAGAATTCTTGCTGCCCCTAGACTATGACAGACACAGTTCTTTTTTCTTCAGACATTTCTGAAAATGAAAGTCTCAGTTTTAACCTGGGCATATAGCTTCCTGAAATAAAGAATTCTATTTCCTACATTTCCTGGCCTCTCTTGCAGCTATTTATGTCTACATGACTAACTTTCTCACAACGGGATCCAAGTGGAATTTGTGTACCACTTCTAAGAAGTGCACTTAAAGGAGGGAGGGTATGCTTTTTCCTGTAGTTGGAAAGCAATATAAATGACTGTTCCTCCAGCTGCCACCATGACTTAAATTGGAGGCCACTATTATGTGGGAACAAGAGAAAGGAGCAGGGTCCCTGACACCTCGGAGCACCAACCCAGTCTTGGTTGACGCCACATACATTTCTAGAAGACTGAAAAGAGTTTACATTTTGTTTCAGCCATTGTCATGTTTCAGTTTTTTATTATTTTTAATTAAACCTAATCTAAACAGATACATTCACCAAGTGAAATCTGCTCACTCTATCGAAAAATATATTGTGGTGGTATTGGCTTGGTAATCAAAGTGGACTTTGACCTTATCTGGAATATTGTAAGGATTCTATACTACTTCTGTAATTAAAATGAATTACTTTTCAAACATTAAGAAAGTTAAGTATTTTAAATGGAAGCATGAGATAATGGAAATTACATAATTTCCTATAATATCTATGAAGAAGATAAAAGTATTTTTGTTATATAAATTGAGAACAAAGAGGATAAAGTCTATAACCCCTCCAAGCTATTTGCAGCAGAGTTAAAAAGTTATATAAATAATCAATTATTATACCATACTAAATCTGAGAACTTGAAACTTCTCAGCAAGGGGAAATATTAGAAAAGAAAGTTAATATGGAGTGTGTGGTAAGGAATTCTTAAATCTTTAACATGCATTACTTTTACTTAACTAGATTTATTTAACAGTCAGTGACCTGAAAAACCTTGCTTAAATAAATATTACAAAAAAGTTACTTCCTCAAGAAGTGAAGTAGGTCTGTTACAAAATCTTAAGGTTATAAGTTTTATAAAGGCAAATACTTCAGCTTTTTTGTTTACACTGAACCACACTTTCAAAATGGGGTATAAGTTATATGGATGAGTTTTTACCAACCTTGTTAAATCATTAGCGAAACGTATTTATATAACCCTACGTGAATGACTTTCAATATATTCTTAATCCTCAACAATTAGGCTACTGATTTTATGATTTAATTATGTTGTTTGTGTATCACATATATTCACATGATCAGATTAACACTCAAAGAGAAAGAATAAACAAAAGAAGAAAAAAATTGTAAAACTGTTAAAATAGAAATTTATTTTCAAAAGTTATTTTCTTAAGAGTTCACTTATTTTAAAGATTATAAAGTCTTCCAGTAAATATTTATACTATCAATCATCTCAGAATTTTAAATGCATAATTGGGAGAGTTCTGATATGCAAGGTTTGATTAATCATTGAGATGTGTTCTAATAAGCATTTTTCTGAATAATCACTAAATCAAATTGGAAATTATACTACTTTAATAGTAATACTTTTTATCTATTTTAGTCTTCATATGGGTCTCTATGCTAGGTAAACAATTTCAATTATCCTCAAATTAAGCATTTAAAGAGGATATGTTTATTTCTATTTTAGAAATAAACGATTATAATCAACTGGAATTCAGTTTTTAATCTAGATATCATTGTTCCCAAGGCTTTATTTTACTAGAGTAAAGCTTCACTACATATGAAAACATTATATTTATATCGTAATACTTTCATACCAGGAGAACAATGGTAATTCACTGAGGAGAAGAAACCTGTTGATGGAGTGGGTGTGGGATGAGGTGTGCCACCTTCCTCTGGAAGTGGCCCTGGGAGTCAGGCCTTGAGACCTCTGTAGAAGCTAATCAGCCATAATCATCAGGCCAGTCTGGACTGGAATTTGACCCATCGTTCTGTTCAGAGGTAATGTTGATTTCTTTCAAAGCCAGTGAACTCTGACGTAGCCTACATTTCATATTTCTAGAATTTATATTCAACTCATTAGCACTTGTTTGAAAAAATAATTCAAACTCTCTGTGCATCAGTTACCTTAAAATGATGTTTTTGTATACTCAGTTTGGAAAAATTTAGTGGAGAGTAAAGTGAAAACTAAGATGAGTTAAAATTTATTATAAAAACTCTTGGAATATCATCTTATGATACAAGTACACATCTATGAAAAAGCAGTTTTCACAAATAGCTATATTTCCTCTAATAAGTTTACTGACAAAATTATTTGTATGTATTTGTATTTGTATGGTCTCAAATAACATAAATTTGATTTTTTAGAGGCTAAAGTAGAAAAGTTTTTTGTAGATTTGACATAAAAATATGATCTTATTTAAAACAATGTGTGGATTTTTAGACAATTATTTGAGTATTAAGTATGGAAGATATATTTTTTATACTACTTTGATTTAGGGCACCTTTTGCTTTGTCAGAGATAGATGATCTTGTGTTTTCTCCAGGACAACACAATAACTTTTTGTTTTGTCCTTTACATAATTAGGAGGAAAATATACTACTCTTTGCCAAATAAAATGTTTATAAATATCTCTAATACTGGTAAACCTTCACATTCCTTTTCTCAATGTGTTATTGGATATTTGCTCTGTATTAGTCAGCTTGGGCTACCATAACAAAATACTACAGACTGTATGGCTTATACAACAAACATTTTTCTCACAGTTCTGGAGACTATAAGCCCAAAGTCAAGGTACCAGCATGGTCAGTTTCTGGTACAAGCTCTCTTCCAGGCTGGCAGATGGCTGCCTTCTCACTGTATCCTCACATAGCAGAAAGAGAGCAAGAGCAGGTTCTCTGGTGTCTCTTCTCATATGGCACTAATCCTATCATGAGAGCCCCACCATCATAAGTTCATCTAAACCTAATTACCACTGGGGGTTAGGGTTTCGACATATGAATTGGGGGTGGGGGCACAATTCTTCTGTCCATAGCATGCTTTCTCTCTTCAATAATCAACTCCCACATTAGATTTTCTTGCCATATTCTGTCCTGCTTGCCTTATAACCTCATTTGTACAACTTAGAACTATTTCATGTTTTCTTTTATCATGTGGAATAAGTTAGTAAGTTTCCACCTTTTGAGATAGCTAGATTAAGTTACTGAAATCAGCTATTTGTTCCTCTCCAGTTCTCTTTAGCAAGTTGCATACTATTTCAAGCCAGATAACCACAAAAAGACCCAAATGACATAGACCATGGGGATTTGCCTCAAACAGCATGGAGAAAATGTCCCTATTCCTTATCTTAAATATGAATTTATATGAAAATAATATACTCATTATAAGATTAGTTTAACTTTTATATGTATGAAATATCACAAACATACGTAAAACAGCAGAATACTTAAATACAAAGTTAAGAAATTATTACAAAACCAGCCCCTGTAACTCATCACCTAGGTCAAAAAATAGAACAATGACTACACTCCTTCCTGTTCACAACTCTATCTTCCCTTCATCTTCTCACTTTTATAATATTCACTCACATGATTTTTCCTTATCTCACACTTCAACTTTCATGGTCATCCTTCCTTTTATCATTTAAGTATATACCCTTGAACAATACAGTTTAACCTGCCTGTTTTTGAACTTTCTCTAAATGGAATCATAAAGTATATATTATTAACATATTGTTTCTTTCATTAATATTTTTTATGTTCCATACATATTGATGCACATGGCTGTACCTCATTTTCATTGTATTCTCCTATATGAATAACAACTATTTATTTATCCTTGCCATTATATAAATCTCAGAGTTGTTTCTCCTTTGGGTCTATAATAAACAGGCTGCTAGGATTTCCAGTACATGTATCCTCAGCATATATCTCTCTAAGATCTGTAGCTAGCAATGGACTAGCTGTGTTATATTTGTTAACTTCAACTTTACAAAATAATGCCAACTTGTTTCTAAAATGGTTGAACTAATTTACATCCCTACTGCCAGAGCATGAAAGTTCCTTTTGTTCCATCACGTTATTTCCAACAGGTTGTATTTCAGTACTTTTTAATATTAAGCAACTCAGTGTTTGTATCCTGATTATTTTTATGTTTCATATGTATATACTTTTTATGTCTAAATTGTAAGTCATCCAAAAGCTATATGTGTTCCAGAAATTGTAGAGAAGGGAAAAAGCAACCAGGGAACAATTTAAAGTCCTTTTCCTCGAGCATAAATTCAATAGGAGAATCTACTTTTAATATCTGAAGGATTATTTTTTAAAGATCTAAGAGGAAAAAATAGTAGAGCTAAATCCAATGTGTGGTTTTTGAGTTTCCTATCTTTTCTTGTAAGCTATTCTTGGTGGCCTTTCTGACTTTCTTTCTTTTTTTCTTTTAAATAAGATTGAAATAGTGTTCCTTAGGAGTCAGATCAGTCAGGATTACATTTAGAGAGATTTATGGTTTAGGAACTTTTACACTACATACTGTGATTTCTATGGAATTTCCAGGAGATCATCAATTTATATTCTAATAACTCTTAGAAAAGGAGAAGACTACTTGAGAAATGAGATTCATTTATTGGTGAGAAGGAATGAGAATCAAATTTCCATTGAGAAGATAAATGGCACCACATTCCCCACCCCTTCTATGTGAAAGAGTTTTTAAATTATCAAATGTTCAGTAAAGCTATCAGCATCTCTGAGAAAATAACTTCAACTGTCAGAAGCACACAGAAGAAAGACGGTAAGTGCTAACATGCACACTAGACAGCTGTTTCTTATCTTTTTCCATTTTGAGGGAAACCCAAGTGGGAGTCCTAAAAAACTGCAGCATCTTACATCAATCAAACTCTACTCCCTCTGGATGAAAACTTGTGCTTTTCTTTGAGGGGACACAATGAGTTGGCTTCTGTGTGAGAAAGTAACTCTGAATTCCTAATTTGTTTTTGTAAATTTGGCATATTTCTCTAGTTGATTCTTAAATATGGTAGGTTAACATGTTCTCACACTTTGAGGGGGAACGAAAGGTTGCTTAAAAAGGAAATAAATGTTCTTAGTCTCTGCATGTCTTTGATTTTATTCTGAAAACACATTAAAATATAACTTTACTTTTACTCTCTTCTGGGAGGCAGCTAAATCTTTTATCTGATTTGAAATATATTTCCTGATCTTCTCATTATATTTATTCAGTGCAAGCCAATGGGAAAATAAAAAGCAAAGAAAGTGACCCCTGGTTTGATGTGCGTGCCTCCAAAATCTTCTCTCTGTGGGACTCAGCTTTACTGTTCCACAGAATACTGAGGTTGATTAGATTTTAGAAAGCTGAAGCTCTTGAGGCTCAACATATTTATGCTATATATACACTTAGTCTCTATGTGTGTGTGGGTCTCTAGTTCATAATTTTTGAAAGATTCTATATAAGAGGGAAGAGAATTTGGTATGATGGGATTCCAGGGGGAAACTCCTTACTGAAGAAAAGCAGTCAGAGCAGAAGCAGCTCATACTGCTTCTCTCAACAATGGTACAAGGCAGTGGGGACTGTCTTACATTAGGAATGGTGGGCTCATTAGTGCTCCAAGCATAAGAGTACACAAATGCGTGGAGGGGCTGCATGGAAGAAGAGTATGGGTGTGAGACTTTCGGGAGAAAGATACCTGAAGAATATTAAGAAGCTCCTTGGACCAAAATCTGCCAAAGAAGACTTTTGGCTCCTAGAAATGGGTCCTCCTTAATATCCTTCCCACACTTAGTTATTGGAGGAAAGCGGTCCACTGGAAGGGTGGCCTGGGTGCAAACGACAATAGGTTTCAAAGAGAATCTGTTGGGGCTCTCACTTAATTACATTCCCTGTATGAGATTCATGCTCGTGACAATCATAACCTCCCTATTTTCAAAACAAAAATCCTGAGGTTCAAAAACACCAATATAATAACTCACTTTCTTTATCACAAATATAGTCTCAAAATAAAATTACCATAATTATTATTGACAATTTACTTATTGAAAACACTGTAAGATTTTTTTTCCTTAGGGTACATTCCACTAGGAAGGTATGAGCAGATTACTGTGTTTTAAAGTCACTATACTTGGAAAAGTCCTTTCTTTATAGATTTGACATCAGCTAGATACATAACTAGTTTCATCTGTCAATTTTATTTCAATTTTTAAGATATTCAAATTTTTACCTTTTTAATTATATAAATTATAGAATCCCATCTATAAAATATACAATTTAGAGATTTAAAGAAATATAGCTTGCATCTTCCCAGTTCGCTCTACCCTAATCTACTCCCTTCCTTCTACATAGACAATTATCTTTAAAAAAATGATTAGCTTTATATTGCCTTTTAAACTGTTATTATTTTTAATATAAGCATATCTATCATATAGCTAGCTACTATGTATTTGTTTATATAAATAGCAGCGTCCTGTACACATTTATCTCAACAATGCTTTTTTATTTAGTATCATATTCAGAGTTATGCCTTAGTAGTAAGAGACATTTTCACTGTTTTAGTTGCACAGTACTCTACTGTAGAAATATACCATAATTTAGTCACTTAGCTATCGATATTCATTTGGGTTGTTCTCTGTTATTTGCTATGACAAATTTGCTTTAGTATATGCCTTTGTGCATAGGTCATTTCATATTTTTAACAGTATATTTTGGGGATAAATTCCTATACATAGAATTCCTGGTCGAAGTGTGCAGGAATATTTAATTTTGTTAAAAATACCAAATTCCCCTTCAATGGGCTGGGCCATTTTGCAGTCCTTCCCACAGTTTATAAGGATGCCAATTTCTACACAGCCTTATCAATGAAGTATTTTGCAAAGCTTTTAGATTTCTGCTAATCTAATAGGTGAGAAATTGTAACTCACTATACTTTTTGTATTTATCTTATAAATAAAATGAACACATTTTCATATTTTAGACAATTTGCATTCCTTTTTCTGTGAACTGTATATTGATACCTCACTTTTTAAAAATAGTATTATTCACCTCTTTCTTTTCTATTTTTTCTTTAAATATGAAAAATTTTAGCTCTTTTCTGATATAGAGAATTGATACAAGTTGCAAATGTTTTTCATTTTTCATTCTACTTTGCTTATGGTTCATCTTTCCCTTACTGACTATAAATTTTGTATCACAAATTATACAGAAATTAATGCACATTTTCTTCTAGAACTTGAGTGGTTTTTATTTGTCCTAGCATTTATATCTCTGATTCCTTGGAATTAACCCTGATATACTGTGTGATAAATGGATCCAATTTTAACTTTTTCCATTTTGCTATTCAGTTATCTCAACAGCAATTATTTTAAAATCCATCTTTGTTTTTTATACTGATTTGAGGTGATTTCTTTATAATTCTTTACAGTGAATTTCCATATACACTTGAGTCTATTTCTGTTTTCTATTTTGTCCCCCTGCTTTGTCTGTTCATGCATCAGTACCATACTATCTTAATTATAGAAATTGAATTTTTAATATTAGTTCTTCTCGTTGTTATTCCTTTATAGTTTTTTTTTTTTTTTTTTGCAAGGGGGAGGGGGGGAAAGGGTGGTGGTGGTGGTGGTGGATATTCTTGCTTGTTTTGATCCAAATAAATTTTATAATTAAATTTTCTAGTTTCAAAAAATCTCAAAAACTGATCATTATTTACCAGGATTACGTTAAATATCTAAATGCCATAGCTTGAATTCCTAAAGATGACTGCAACAATATCTCTCATCTCCCATAGTATTTTGTAACGTGAGCTTTGTGCTCTCCTATTTAGAGGTAGAATCTAATTCTCTTCTCTTTGACCTATATAATATGGCAGAAGTGACACTGAGCGACATTAAAAAGGCCTGAAACCTTACACTTTTGCACTTTGGAGAAGCCATCCACCATGGAAGAAGTCCGACTATTCTAAATCCATCATGTTATATGAAAGTCCAAGCTACATGGAGAGTAGATAGATGTTTGGCCAGCCCCCAGTTACTTCAGCCATCCTAGATGAGAAGACATGTAACTGAAGAAGCCATCCTGGATATTCCAGCCTCAGAGAACAACCTCTAATCTATCTGTACAGCACTGTTTTCTTTGGAACTGCAGAACATAGCTAGATATTGAATTTTGTGGCTGCTCTCTCTGCTTTGTGGGACTGCACTTTGTGGGTTTAGGGAACTTTAAATTGAAATGTAGGCCTTACCTAGAATGGTGTAAAATACTGGCACAAAACTAGAGTTGGAGTTTCTCTGTGTCATGAAAAGGCACATGTACCCCAGCTTCTGCAGATGCTGTGTACTTGAATTATTATTAGGCTTTTCACAAAGAGCAAGGTGTTCCACTTGCTTTATCTCCAGTCTTAAATTTTCTATTAAGCTAATTAAATGTAGTATTAAATTAAAACCACGTTTCATGAGTCTGATCACCAAATTTAACACATAAAAACTATCATACTGTGCACTGCCTATTCTATTTTTGTCTATAATAATTAATCTGTTTAGACAGTTAATCTCTACTGTGGCCAGTTTTGGATAGTTGTGTTTTCTGGAAAATTTATCTATTTCATCTCTTGTTTACAAATTTTTTTTCATTGTGTTGTGTAGTCTATTGATTTTTGAAAATATCTTCTATTTTAATGGTTACACCACCCTAGTCATTTCTCATTTTACATATTTGTAGTATTTCTCTTTTGTCTTGAGTTAGCTAGTGATTTGAGTATTTTGTTAATTTTTTTCTTCAAGGAACTGGCATTTGAATTACTAATTCTACATTTTTCTCACTTATTTTGGATTCTTAAATTAATGTCTTACTTTTTCTTTTGGGGGGTACTTTGTAGTCTTTTTTCTATCTTTTGAATTAGGTGTTTAATTCATTCGTTTTTATTGTTTCATTTTTATAAATATAGATATTTAAGTATCTTATAGATTCTTAAAAATTGTATTATCAGTACATATAACAATTTTATTTTTGCTATATTTATTTTTAAGAAAATCTATTTCACTTTCTGTTTCTCTTTTGACTAGTTATTTAATAACATGGTTTTTTAAGTCTCATTTCAAAAGACTTTTTATTGTTGTTATTAATGTCATTTTATTGAATTGTGGTCTGCTAATGTCCTTTGCAGTGTAGTAATTGTAGGGATGAAATTTATCAAGGGTTTTTTGTTTGTTTGTTTGTTTGTTTGTTTTTGGTGTACTTGTCTGGGCAAGAGGTAGTCCAATTTGTAGAATGTTCTATGTGGACTTGAAAAGGTAAAGTCTTTGTTATCAGAGTTTAGAGTTTATATGTATTTATAAAAATCAATCTTATTAATTATATTGTATTTTACCTCTTTAGTAAATATTTACCCTATTGCTCTGTTTTGGATTGAAAGAAATGTGTTAAAGTCTCCTATAATTAGTGTGTTCTTCTATTTATCATTTCCTCTGTCTTCTGGTTTAGAAAATTATGTTATTGGGTAATTAGGTAATTACTAATAACTCTTATTTTTACAATTATGAATTACAGCTTTAAGAATTATAATTTGTCCTTTATTGTCTATTAATGTTTTTTTATTTGAATACTAATTTGTTTGATATCAGAATTGTAACTCCTACTCTTTTGTGTGTGTTTAGAATACTTGTGTTCGTTCTTTATTTATTTTTATATTTCTGTATTTCTTTAATTTAGATGTGTGTTTATATGAAATATGGAGCATTTGTTCTTATGATTGAATTAAGTTCATTTACATAGATTGGTGTGATTGATAAATTTGGACTTAAGTTTTTGTCATATTGCTTTATATTTATTATGTCATATTGATTCATATTTCACCTTACACGCACACGCACACATAGTTTTTCACTGTGAAGTTGCATCTTAGCTATTTTGTTATATCTTTTTATATATTTTCTGGCATTAAGAAAGGCTTGTATTTTGATCAAATGATTACTTTTGTATGGATACCTTTATATGACACTCTTGTCCTCTCCCTTTTAGCTGTTTATTGTTCATACTGTGAAAAATATTGAAATTAAGTAGCAGTATTTTTTCTGCCAATCTTTCCTATCCCTAAACATCAAACTTGAAACAACATGTCTTTTACTCTCAGTGAACTTATTCTATTTTTGTACACATTTCCTTATTTTTGATAGTTACTATATCTGTATTATCAGTGCATATAACAATTTTATACCATACTGTCTCCCTCATATCCCATTTTTTTTAGTCTTAGTTTTACAGATAAATACATATTTAGTGTTCACCACGAATCCTTTAGTTTATGTCTCCCTGGTCATTTTAGTGGTCTGAATTGTATTCTCTAGTTAATTCCTCAGGAAGTCTCATGGAAACAATATTCCCTGAGTTTTTGCATGCCCATGTGTTTGAGTGTTTATTCACAAAGTTTAGTTTGGCTGGATGTAAAATCCTTGGTTAATATTGTTTTTCTTTGAGTCTCATTATGCCATTACTTGCTGGCACAAAACACTGAAAAATCTTATGGCAATCTAATTTCTTTTCCTTATAAGTCAGTCTTTTTGCCTATGTTCCCAGAGGATTTTTTTCTTTTTTTCTGAAAATTCATTTTTCTAGACCGTGTCTTGTTGTTTATTCTGTTTCCCCACCTCACCCCCGCCCCAGGAAAGGCAGTATGCCCTTCTAATGTGTAATTTCAAGTTTTTTATTTCAGAGTTTCCTTAAAGTGTAATGCTTAGTTTTAATTTTATTTTGTTGCTTTGGTTTTTCTTCTCTAGGGACTAGTATTGTGTATTTATCCATGCTCTTTATCTTTTTATATAGTCTTTATATTCTATTACATTCAAGTCCTTTTAAACTCTTTATTCTGCGTAATTTTTTTTTCTCCTTTTTATCTTCTATTCCTCCTAAAGCATCGTGCATAGCTTATTCACATCTATGATCCTTTTCATTTATTCTTCACTTAACAAATGTATTTCTTCTTTCTAACTGTTCCTATGTTCTGTTAGCTTTCTTCCTTTAATAATGAGAATTCAAATTTTTTCTTATTACCTCTGCAAAAGATAGAACTATATACAAGATGAACTCACTCTGATTGATGTCACATCTAAGTAAAAAAAAATAAGTAAACACATTAAACAAATGCAACATTGATAAAAATGTCTGCTGCCTTTTAGCAATTCTTGGCAGCCCAGAATAAACCCAGAATGAAAAAACAGCATTAATAACAACAGTATATAATCAGTAGGATTGCTGTGGACGTTAAGATAATTCACACAAGGAGGCCCTTAACACATTGCCTGGAATATAATAGGTGCTTGGTAAACAAAACACTTTTTGTTTTCATTATGATTATAATTACCATCATTTGGTAGAAAATCAAAACAGAGAAAACCAAGATAACAAGTATAGTAAAATTATGAGTTATATACTTAAACATTTAAATTTTGAGTCTCTTTTATCTTCCCCTGTCCCTCCTTATGCTCAGATCAGCGAGATAAGTGGACATCCCACATAGGCTAATAGGAAACTGTTCACCTAGACCACTTCTTTTTAAAAGATTTAAAAGGGAAAAAAAAAAAAATGGCATAGATGATAGAGGCTCTGTTCATTCCTCTGGCAAGCAAATCAAAGTTGTGACGGAAACAAGGAGCAGCAGGAAGGAAAAATTGCCCAGGATCTAGATGAACAAGCCATATAACCAGGGAGAAATCCAAGAAATCACCCTGCAACGGCAGAAGGTAGGACAGGGCAAGGACGCAGGTCTGCCTGGTCTCGAGCTGCTGAGTGAGACAGAGGCTGCAGCAGCAGAAAATGCCTGTTAAAGGGGCCCCGTCCACGAGCGGATTTTCACAGTGACAAACCTGCTCACTCTGAGCACCAGTGCCCGTTCAGCTGCACACAGGGGACACCAGAGATCTACAGGGAGACATTGCCGAAATGAGAGCCAAAGGGAGACTTGCTTGGTACAGAAGTGCTGGTGGTATCCATTGTTCCCTGTTGAGCCCTCCCCACTACCAGTGCACAGGACACAGGACAACCATAGCCGTGACATCATTAAACTAGATAACAGAGGTCTCTCTGCCCAGAGGATTCCCTGAAACCCTGCCTACCTCAACTCGTGGCCCCACCCAAGCCACATCCAGGTATATCCTCAGCGAGTCAGGTGCTCCTTGCTGAGACTCACATTGGTGGAGGCATCTGGCCTCGGTTTCTGCTGTGACCTTTTGAGGCAACTATAAGCACAGAACCTGTGGGATTGCTTGCTGAATCTTAACAGGTGGCCCCGGAGGGGTAGAGGCTTGGGCTAAATTGGGCCTGCAGCTGAATCCCTCTCAAGACTGTGCCACTGGACACCTACTTCACAAAGCCACACTAACAGACCAGCAGACTTAGGAGCTTTGCAGACACAGAAAGGCAGCCAAAATGAGAAGACAAAGAAGCAGGAACCATATGAGAAAACAGAATAGAGATCCAAATATAATGGAGTCAAGTAATCTAACAGATGCAGAGTTCAAAACACTGGTTATAAGCACAGTACCTGTGGGATTGATGCTCAATGAACTTTTGGGAAGTGTAGATAAATTCAGTTGAGAACTTCAACAAAGAGATAAAAAAACATAAAAATGGAAATGGAAATTATATAAAGGGAACTAGTCTGAAATGAAGAACACGTTATCTGAGATGAGAAGTATATTAAATGGAATTTAAAAAGGAATAAACAAAGTGAATAAAGAAAAGGATCAAATGCCCTATCTAGAGGATAGGAAAGCCAAGGACACTCAATCAGAATGGCAAGCGATAAGATGCCAAGACTATAAAAATAATTTAAGAAGCATATGGGACACTATTAAGGGTCCAAATATCGATCTGATTGGCGTACATGAAGAAAATCAAGATGTTGAACAGCTGTTTAAAGAAATAATGATGGAAAACTTCCCTAACCTGGTGAAGGAAATGGACATAAAACCCCAGGAAGCCCAGAGACTCCCTAAAACTAGACATCCAAAGAGGCTTACACCAAGACACATCATAATTAAAATGCCAAAGGTTAAATACAAAGAAAGAATGTTAAAATCAGCAAGAGAAAAACAAATAATTATTTATAAGGGAACATCCATAAGACGGGCAGCTGATTTCACAAAAGAAACTATGCAGGACAGAAGGGCCTGGCAAAAAAAATATTCAACAGGATGAAGACCCAGGCTCTCCCCAGCAAAGCTATCATTTAGAGTCGAAGGACAGATAAAGAGCTTCCCAGACAAAAATAAGCTAAAGGAATTTATCACCACCAAGCCAGTATTATAGAAAATGTTGGAGGGACTTCCTTAAGAATTAAAAACATGTATCAAAAACAGGAATAAAGAATGGTAACAACTACATTCCTGTCCATAAGTACCTTAAATAGAAAAGAATTAAGTGCTTCAACCAAAAGATAAAGAGGCTGAAAGGATAAGAAAACAAGACCCCTACATTTGCTGCCTATAAGAGACTCTCTTCAGATTAAAAGACACACACAGACTAAAAGAAAGGGGATGGAAAAAGATATTGCTTCGATGGACCTAGATCGAAGGTATTTAAGTCAGACAAAGAAAGATAAACACTATATGATTTCACTTACGTATGGAATCTAAGGAATAAAAAGAACTAATCAAAAACAGACACAAATATAGTGGATAATCTGGTGACAGACAGAGAGGAGACGGTTTGGGGGGGCTGGGAGAATGGAGTAAAGGGTTAAAGAAGTACAAATTAGTAGCTGATGGATGGTCACAGGGAAGCATGGCATAGAGAACGCAGTTAGCATTAATACGATGGCTAGGTGGAGGGTCAAGGAAGGGAGGAGCAACTGGGAGGATTGTTTTATCAACTACATAGATGTCTAACCAATGTACTGTATACTTGAAACTAATTAAAATAAATAAATTGGAAAAAAAAGAAAGATTTACTGGACATTGTGCTAGATTGTTTCCCAAAATGGCAGCAATAATATCTCCCATCCTACATGCTCTTTTGCACTGTGCCCATATCATCCCTCCCAGCAAGACGAATAGTCTTTTTTTCTCTACCTCCTTGAATCAGATTACTTCAAAGAATAAAATACAGAGAAACAACATGGTGCCATTTCTGGCCCAGACTTATAATTAAATTGGCCTCTTTTCTCCCTCTCTCAAAATGCACTGTCTTAGAAACCAATTGCCACGTAAGAAAAAGAATTATACTGAGATCACCATCCTGTAAAAAGCCCAAGCCATATGCAGAAGTCCCAGAGAATGAGCTACCACTTGGAAAAGAGAAAGACAGAAACAGAGACACTGGTAGAGAGTACTGAGGCCCTAAACAAATGCATGAGGAAGCCATCTTGGAAGTGGACCCTCCAGCTCTTAGCCCCCTCAGATGACACCCACTGAGTAGAGACCAGCTTCCCAGCCAAGCTCTTCCTAAAGTCTTGACCCATAGAACTGTGAGGAAAGCAAAATATATATTTAAAGCTGTGGTGTGTTTTGTAGAAACAGTTAAAGTGAATAAATATTTATTTAGAAGATGCAGAATGGAATTTATTTCCCATAGAAAAAAATGTTATAAACCTTTATCTTTAGCTCAGAATCAATGATTTTCACTTGCAAAGAATGAAAAGCCACATTTTATCTTTCACTTCATAAAATTGTCATTCATAACTAGTTATTCATTCACATATACTCTAAGAACAAAAATACTGGATGTAGTAATAAAGTCTTGTTCAAAATACATTTAAATCTTTATAAAGTCAGCTTTCATGTTAGCAAAATATTTCCCTTTTTCTATAATTCTCTTCCTCTCTACAGTTTCCTTTATAATATTCTGGACCATACAAATACTTAGAAGACATATTAGGAGATTTTAAAGTCTAGATAATAAAATAAACCGTTCATTTCCAATAAAAAGCATTATGGCTCATGCTATTCTAGTTGTGAATTTCACCTGGCTGGCTCAGAGTTGGTGGCACAATTATATATGTGCTATGAAAACATTTAACAGGTCGCAGCCAGGGAAAAGATATTTTGCTTTTCATTTCCATTTGAGGGCACTCTCTACTTCATTGAAAGCAGAAATCTACTTATATTTTCTCAATTATAAAAACTATCAAGCATAAAACTGAGTTAATCAGCACCATATTTCCAATTTAAACCAATAATATTTTAATAGCTCTTATTAACTGATGTCCCAAGCAGTATTTATTCATTACATTATTCCAATTAAGAAAACAAACAAGAGTCTATTATTTGAGTGACTATTAGTATCTAAATACTTCCATGAAAGGCACAGAATGTCATTATGTTTTTATCTTATGTAAATTAATGGTTTCAGCTCCTTTAAAAACATTAGTAGATATATTACTTACATTAAAAGCTTATACACATAAAAATTCAAGTATTAGTCATGTGAAGAAATAGTAGATTTAATATTAGAGGAATTGTACATATAAATTTCCATGTATAAAAGTAAAACCCCCTTCCAAGAAAATAAAAGCCTGTTTTTAACACAATACATTATTTATAATACAGTTAGTTGACATTTGGACTTAGAATATATATGAATTGGAAATAATAATGTTTATGTTATGAGAATAAATATATTTTGTTTATGTATATTCCATCTTTCTATTATGCATTTTATTTCTAAATTAAAGATATTTTTTAAATGTGCTATCCTTTATAAGAAATAATTGGATTAGGAAGTCATTTTTTAAAGCTTAGACTGTTAGTCATTTTGACATTGTTGGCATGTTGTCAGCTAAAAAATCTACTATAAAAATTTGATTGCTACTTACATAATCTAATGTACAGGAAATGCCTTTGTAAGGACCTTAATACCGCATATTTTATTGTTTAATAAAATGAACATGTAATTGTAAAAACCATACTTACTATATGATATTTGAAACTCCACAGAGTAAATGATTTTCTAAAAATATTATTTTTGCTCACATACTTCAGTTGAAGAGTTTCCATGGTTATCAGAGTTTTGGCTTACACTGGAAGTCCACACCTGACCAAATATTGGCATGAATGTTTCAAACATTTAACAGAGCTACCAGCAGCATGACCCATGTCACTTATCTAGCATTAACTATGTTAGTGTGTGTGTGCACAGTTAAGTTTCTTTATCGGCTTTCTGCTAAGTTTGTAAAACCCACCACTTCCACAAAAGTAAAAAAAAAAAATGTAACTGAGAAGCTCTCCTTATGTGGTTACAGCATAGTTCAGTATATATGGAGAAGTAAATTTTGCCCTTCATATTTATATTTAAAAGTGTGTGTGTATCTTTGTGTGTGTTGTTTGTGTTCAGTGATATTTTTAAATATTTAGAAAATACTTTAAATATTTAGAAAATATTGCTATATCCTGAGTCATATGGGAAGTTAAGTTAGAGACAATGTTGATATTAGAATAAAAATGGTAGGAATTAAAAGAAGAGGAATCAGCGTCAAACTCTAACATCACCTATGATGTGATTAATTAAAAATAATAAGTAATGAAATATAATCTATTTTTAATGCACTTAAATGAGAATATTTTACTACCTAACCAAAGATCTAAAGACATCTGAGCATTAAATTGGCTACAAAAAAGGAGAATTTGTTTATATCAGATCAGGTAAACATATGTAAATAAATGTGTATATAATGTAGGAAAGAAAGAGTTGGATATAATTACTCAGGATATAGGTGATTCAACTAAAATATAAAGGGATAACCTGCATTTAATATCAATCAATAAATATGAATACTGGCTAAATGTTTACTAGGTATAACCTAGTTGTCATGTCTTATCCATAATTTTATATGCCACACATGCCCAATACAGGTTTGAGCTCAATAACTGATTGTTGAATAGATAAATAAAATCTATTATGATGGCCAGATGAAGGGTATATTGTGTGAAACTTTAAGTAGCTGTATTTTTTTTTTACTCCTATAATCATATAGAGTAATTATAAAGTATAAAAATTATAATGGCATTTTGTAGATGATGTATAAAAATGAATG
Source organism: Pteropus alecto (assembly GCF_000325575.1). Lineage (NCBI taxonomy): Eukaryota > Metazoa > Chordata > Mammalia > Chiroptera > Pteropodidae > Pteropus > Pteropus alecto. The sequence goes on from NW_006432943.1 coordinate 5,222,513, forward strand.
TTATTTAATAAACTGGTAAAGTTTGAGAAGTTATTTAATAAACTGGTAAAGTTTGAGAAGTTCTGTTGATGAACAACAGAAAACTTTGACAAAAAATAATTCACTTTTTTCCTTTTACCTTGAAGTAATGAGGTATATTTTATAACATGCAAAATATTCTGTTTAATAAAATTATCAAAAATTATATTGCTTTCAATGGTTTTTCCAAAATGCCTTCTTTCAATTCCTAGAACACATAAACTCTCTCAATCAACTGAAAGAATTCATTAAAATAGTTTAATATAAACAATTAAATACATTTCTATGAGTTTATTTTCTCCTTCAAGCAGCAAATCACAAAAGTATGTTCAGTAAAAGACTAAGCCTACAAGAATTTCATCAAAAACAAGTTTCCATTGTTTTTCCATTTTCATGCTGAAAATCTACAATGCAAATTTGCATATTAAAGGTACTGAAAAGACTTAAAGTAAAGCAACCTCTTTAATTTTGTCTACACTTAGTGTTTCCAAAATTTATTTGACCACAGAATCACTTTTTGTCATTTCATTAAATATGTTTATGTGCTTCCTTAACATATGTGCAACAAGGAAGCACATAAACATATTTAATGTGTTTTGGGAAATGCTGTTGTAAACATTTCAAAAGTTCAATTTATGCGATCATCCCTCACTCTTCATCAAGTTTTGCTAAGTCTCCATCTGTAATATGTCTAAAAGCCATTCAATTTCCCTACCTAAACCCATTATCTTAAACCCAACCCATTATCATCATTTATGTTCATTACAATAGCCTCTTAGCTAGTGTGTCCAAGCGATTTTCCTCATCGAAGCCAGGGTACCCTAAAAATGTGTATTAAGTGTTTGATTAAACTTCTTTAATTGTTGCCTATGAACTTAAATAAAATACAAAAATCATAAACCTGTCCTGAAAAGCTTTGCAAGGTTTTTCTTGCCACTCTCCTCTTCTCACTACTCTCTGACCACACTGGCCATGTATATAGTTCCTTAGACATGGTGCTTTTTCCTATCTTGGGTATCCTTGCAAGATGTTTCCTTTACTGAAAATACTACCTGGGATTGTTTTTGTCTCTCTAATTCCTGCTTATCTATAATATATCAGCTTAAATGTCATACCCTCAGAGAGCCCTCCCTGACCTCCATTTTAATTTAGGTCACATAGTGTATCACTACGCAGTTTCAATGAAAGATAATCACAACACTTGACGATACAGCAGATTAAAACTAAAATTATATTACATAAGATAGTTATAGTAGGTGGAGATTGAGTTAAGCAAATCATTACATCCTGATCAGAGTCCTAATTCACACAATTCACACTGAGAGAGGAAATGGGAGGGCCTCAGTTGCGTTCATGGGGATAGGATGAAAACACGTTGCAGTCATACAACCTGAGCTTCCTGTATCTTAGAGTTTCCATAATTACTTATGTAGATGGATAGTTTTAGAGTCTAACTCCCATGTTTTACAATGACTTTCTCTTATTCTTCTTATGAATATACTTTCTGTCCTTGATTTCCTCGTTCATCCTTGGCCAGTGCGTCATAGTGACCTAGTACCAAGATAATAAGTAAACTAAATGGAATCCTTACTACATCATTTTAAAGTTCTCATAAATCCACAGAGAATCCTTTTCTTTTTTTTTTATAGCACTTATAACATTTATTTTGGGAGTTAATTGTCAAATGTTTATTATCCAGACTGAGCTGAATCTAGTGAGACCAAGAACCTCATCCATTTTGTTTAACTCTGCATATCCAATGAGTGATTGAACTAACCCATCTGTTTATTTGAAGAAATGTTTAATCCTTATAATGATCAGAACTACCAACCACAATGAAGCAACATGGAAACAAAGCAACAAATAAACTTAATCATGTTTACATAGAATACATACAAATAAAGAAATTATGTTTCTGCAATATCTAAGAAAAGTTAGGAAAAACCGCATGTATATTATTTCTGTTATCTTTTGTGTCATATAAAACATTTCTATTCTGTTCATATTATATATAAATAACATAATATTGCCATCATATTTCTTGAAAAATTCAAAACATATTTATAAATGTCTTTTAAAAAGCAAATTTCCCTTTCGTAACAGGGTTTTATCTGACTAGAACACAAAGATCAGAGCAAGAATTGAATCATCTGCTTCTCAGATCCTTCTCTGTGGTTAGCAGCTCCGATAATTATCAAAAATAAAATCCCCATCAAAGGAACATATGAGAGTTTTGCAGAAGTTGAAAGCATTTGCTAGATAGATCCCTGCTAATCACTACAAAGGTTTCTTATATGGCATAGGAAAAAAAAATTACTTGGGACCATTTGTGGCATATTATTTTTACTTCTGAGTTTCAAGTATACAATATTTACTTTACATCATGGAAATAAAAACCTACACACGGAGAAAATACACAATTCATCTTCTGTAGCCGAACCAGAGGTTTTTAGCTTACTATCCGTGTGTAGGGGTGTACTAGATATCCTGATATATGATCACCAACTCTGTCTTTCGTCTCTGTTACACACAAACAGACTTTGTTTTGGTTTCTAGTTAAGTTGTTCTTTATGAAGAGTCATTTTCCTCTAAATCTCTTTGTGTCATCAAAAGTCATAAAATTCTACATTTATAATTGCAGTTTACAAGTTAATTTAACTATTCTTTTTTCTGTCCTTATTTGGAATATTGGAATTATACAGTCTTATATTATTTACTTAACCTGCTTACAATTTCTTCATTTTATCATATGGTACAGTAGCTACTTATTTCAAACCAGAATTATTTTATTGATATTCATACTTAATTAAAATAGTAAAACATATTTTCAAATATTTATGTTTATGCTCTCTATTTATCAAAAGAAAATTCAGGAAAACGTAGTCTCCTAGAAATGCATCTTATATTTCAATATTCTTAGGTGCAAACAATAGAATCCACTCTGGCTAGGTTAAGCATAAATAGACTTTATCAAAGGATCTTAAGGAGCTCACAGAACTTTGAAGAACATCAAAATCCAGACTCAGAAGCTATTCAAAAACGCTCAGTCACATTAAATTGATGGCCTTGGCAAAAACACTATTACCTTTGCACTTGTCCAAGAAACTGAAACTTTTACAGACTCCATAGCTTATATAAAAATACTAAGACAAGAATCTAGAAGATTCTTCACTGTTGGTCCCAAGAACTGGTTGCTTTACACATCAAAAGACATTCCCAATGTTCTTGTTCCCTCCACCTTAAACATCTCCAAATCAAAATCTCTTGCAAATGCACTGATTAGTCAAGCAAAAGTCACATGTTTATGCTCCCTCAGCAAGACAGGCTAGAAGAATAATCTCTGGCTTCCACTTTGGAGAAGTGTTCTGTGTTTTCTTAAATTTTGTATTTGTCTGTTACCTATTAATCATAGGGCTGAATTAACAGACAAAATTGTTTAAAACCCCATGATCCAGTTTTCACGGGCCTATGAAAATGATATTACAAACCCTCCAAACAATCGTGACTCCATATTCCTAACTATCTCCTTTGTCTAACTCTCACATGCCAAGCCAGTATTTCTTCTTCCTTAAATCATCCAGCGCCAGATACCAAACAACTAGAGACTACCCCTATTGCCAAGAGCCTGCTGAAATTATTTAAACTAGCCAATCCCAAGCTGTTTCTCTTGCCCTGCCTTGCCTTTCTCATGGAAAACACAATAAAGGCGCTGGGCCATTTCTCCTCCTCACTCCTGTTTCTGACTCCTAACCAAACCTGATAACTCTCCATGTAGCCCTCCATGGCATGATGTGCTTCCTTCTGTTAGAAAATCATAAGTAATAAATTTTTTTTCAAAGGCAGCTGTCTTCATGTCTGTCACTTTACCATACCTAATTAAAGCAAAATCCAGGGAACAGATTTTGGAACAGGAGTACAAGGCATACAATCTGAGTAACTGTCTAAATACAGGACAGGTGTTCCAAAGATGTTGTATAACCACAAATATGATAAATGACCAGCATATTTAATATGTAAATAAGATTTTATTAGTAGAAAATTATTTAGTTAATTAAATTTAGTGAGCAAAATTATAGAAAAATTCCAATTTAGGATACTTCCTTGGAAAACTATCAACATGTCCTTTAAACTTGTCCTTAATCTGAAGATGTCTTTAGAGCTGTGAGGCTGACTGAAAAATCTACTATGGAATTCAAAATGGAGAAATGTGAACCCTACTGTTTATACAACATATTTTAAAGTAACTTAATCTAAGAGTAGAAGATGTAGCACTCCTTTATTAGTTTTTGTTAATAAAATGAGAGTCATCCGATGAATATCAAGAGTAGTATAACTTAAAAACTTTAAGTGACATATATATATATCATGATTTAGAGATATCTAGTAGAATAATTATGCAGATTTGTTTATGTAAAATAATACTACAGAATCATAAAATCAGAGAATCTATGGGTTCTTATCCAGTGTAGGAATCCACTTAATGACATCTTTGAAAGGCAGGAATTCAGATTGTGCTGCAATATTTTCAAAGGCAAGGAATTTTTAAAGGCAATTTATCCCACTATTGAGCAGTTCTAATGATTAGAAAATGGTTCCTTACACTGAGTTGAAAATTTCCTCCCAGGAACTACCATCCATTGCTTCTAGTTTTGTTTTCCTAAGCCCCACAGTTATGTCTGTCCATCAGGCATATCTTCAACTATTTGAGAAAAACTTTTATGTGACTGCCTTAGACCTTACCTCTTTATGCTAAAGATCACCAGTTCCTTAACCCTTTCAACATACACAATGGTTCTAGAGCCCTCATTAGCTCCATGACTGACCCTTCTCTGACTGACTCTCCAATCTGTAAGTATTTCCTACAGAATAAAGATCCCACAATTCACAACTATACTCTCCAGGGGGTTAAGTGAAGGTACAATGGGAGACCATTTGTGCTCTGCACTTGGAAGCATTTACATCATACTGTTGAAACATATTGATCTCAACAAATCCTAAAGTCACTTTTAACTGACTGTCCAAGATATCTGCAAATATTCAGTCAACCTCATTAAAGCTAAAGGCTATATAAATGATTACCAAGCTAGTGAATTTATAAAAACAGGAAAAGAGTTTAAGACTCCTGTTCCTGAGAATCAAGGTTCTCTTTTATCTACTGTTACCATTTCCCATTCATTAAGTATTCACCAACCAGTTGTCTGTTTATGTATTTCAAAACACGGCTAGAGATTGACATGAAGCTTCTCAGTCTTAAGTTTCTGAAACTGAACCCTTTTTCTTACTTACAAAACTGGAGAAAGGTCCCCTTTCAGGTCTCCCATTCTTATAGATGACTTTGAAAACCGAATATCCATCCTGTTGAACCTCCCACTGATTCTCTTTAATGTAACAGGCACACACACAGACAGGCTAAACTATGAGTCTCTTTCATCTGTCCCGTAGTTATTCCATCATCTCATCCATGACTGGCACAGGAATGAGATAGAAGTTCTCTTTCAATTCTTACTATTTTTATTGCTCAGAAATCAAGTAAAAAAAACAGCTGAATCTAGAATTTTAAAGACTTCTTGAAATTCTTATACAGTCACCTCTGATTATTCATATTGCCCAATAGTTTTCAATCATTCTTACATTTAAAAAAAAAGCGGGGGGTGGGGGGGACCCATGTTCAATTAAAAATGCTAACAAATAAGAAAATTTATTTATTTTCTGTAAATTGGAGAATGCCTTTCATAAATTTTCCAGTGTGACTCAAAGTATCTTTGTCCTATAATGTGTGGGTAAAAGAAAATATCTTTATTTTCGTGACATTTCTTTACATGAGCCCATAGTCTACTTTTTGAAACAAGAAGAAAATGTCTTTATATTACAGAAAACTGTAAAATTAAAAATTCTACCTTTTTAGATTCAACTGACTGCTACTGTTAAAGTAACTAGATTAGCCCCCAGATGGACACATTCACGCTAAACCCCATGCCAGCAAACCAAAACTTAACTAAATTTCTATGCTCAGCTCTCTCAGAAAAGAAAGGATTAGGTCAACCATTCTACACTTGCTTGCTCAGCACAAGTTACCTGACCCAGCTCCAAGACTTCCTTTTGCTTCTTGTAAGGGAATAACTCTGTTTAACCAATCAGCAAATGCCTAATATAACTTCCTACTTCCTGCTCATTTTAGTGTATAAAACCCTCTCACTTAGTACAATCCTTTGAAACTTCTTCCTATTTTCTAGACTACATGTTTCCTGATTCATGAAGCACTAAATAAAAGCCAACAAGATCAGTAAGTTGTCTATGGAAAATTTTTTTAACACTACACTAAATCAGCTTATTTCTGTAAACAGAAAAAAAAGTAAAATTGTTAAACCCTAAGAAAATTATCAAAGTCTTAAGAGATAACTTTCTATTTCTAATTATCAAGATCAACTGTACATTGATTGTACTTAAGTACTTTCAACTACTAAAACCAAGACTGTATAAATGGCCAAAAGCTAGATAAAATGGAATCACCTCATACAGAGATGTTACAAAAGTTATCTGAACTTTCTAAACCTTAAAGTATAAGAAAACTTTGGTTAACTTCTTTACAAAAATGAGTTTTCTGTTTAATTTGTATGTAATTTATGGGTTTAAAAAGAATTCTGAAAAAATATTTTGTTGTTTTTTTAATTTATAAAAATAACAAATTAATTTTCTCAAAAGTTTGAAAACCAGATATAAACAAAAATAGAAAAATAAAATTCTCTTAATCCAACCTTCTAGAAATGATCACTTTTACTGTTTGGGGCAAGAATTTTAAATATATAGCATTCAGGATGTTAGTATCCTGTCCTTTACCCATGGTAGATATCAATAATTAGTCATGGTATTCTATCCCAGTGATCACAGTATTTGCCTCCCAATTCCTCTGAGCACAATATCAAATCAATCAACATTAGGTGTATTTCTATTATTTGTATATTAATCTAGGCAATATATTTGTTGTTTTTATTTCTTACTTAAGAAGTCAAGAACATATTCCAGGTCTTGAAGCAGCTCTTTACAACATCACTTTAAAAGACAGCTTAATATTCAATTGTACGTGGGTGGGTTCTGCATTTTACTGCGGAAAGCTTCCCAGGTGTTTTGCATTGTAAATAACTGTATGATGAACTTTCTGGGAACATGTATGATATGATGTGAAATTCATTTGCATTAAAATGCTTCTGATATGTATTGCTAAGTTGTTGTTAGAAGGCCTTTTGAAATACTTTTTTGTTTCAAATATTGAAAGTCTGTGAGAAATGATGGGATTTAGTCCATAGAATCTTCTCCAATCCTTTTTTAAAGTTTCCCTGAGGCAGGAAACCCAGTAGCTTTGTTTTGCCAACAGTTAAAGCTCTTTTATAATTAAAATTGCAAGAGGTACCCATCCTGAAAAGAAAAAAAAGTATTTAGTGGCAAAAACTTCCTTCTAGCTAGAGGATTCAAACATAAGGTTTAAAGAGAAGATTGGGACATTCCAGTAAAAGAATTTATGAATAGGAATCCTAGAATTCCACACCTGTACATACTAATAAATGCTAACAACACTCATTCAACTTCATAAAGAGTAAAAGTAGACAGATTTAAGAAACCATGCTTGAAAACAGTGTTTTCATCTTTTGTGTTGAGCCAGGTAACCATTGACAGCTTCAATTACCCAGCTACTATTATGCAAATGAAACTGAAGCCAGAAATTGTGCACCTGTGCTTGCCTCTGGATTTAATATTTCTAATGAGTTCTTAAATCCTGTTCTACAGACAAGCATGTGAGATTGCTCAACTCGGATTACAGTAGAGCAGATGAAAAGCTTTTCAAATAGAGACAATACTTTCAAAGAATTCAATAAGGCATAGTATACACAAGGTTTAGACATTGTCAGATGGGAAACAGACATGACAAAAGTATAATAAATTATGAAGATGTTTGTTAGTATAGAGATGCTCTGCCCAGTGACATTAAAGTAATGAGAAGAAAAAGGTAAAGAAGGGTACTTAGCTATCCATAAGGTTTCTCCTTGTGGAAGGTCCTTTGTTCTCTCTTGGCAGCCACCCTTGGTGCAGCTATATCAGAACTGTGGTCCCTCTAGCTCTGTGGAGTTTTCTTCCTGCTTTATAAACCATGTATTCAACTCAAACTTTATTTGCAAAAATTTTCACTTTGTTACTCAAATAACATATAGCTCTCTAAATATCAACAGAAATAATAACAACAATAATAGCAATTGACATGTAATTGGTTCTTAACATGTACCAGACATAGGCTACAGGGTTTCAGGGGATTTATACAATTCACCTACATTATTTCATTTAATCCTCACAACACACTAATGAGAAAATAACTGTTAATGTTGTTTTGCAAATGAGGAAACTGAGGCTTCGCTGGCCCAACGCCACATAATGAATAAGGGGCTGAGCAGGAAACAATCCTAACTCTACCTGACACTGCAGAGAAGTGAACAAGATAAATTATGGCTCTCCAATCCTACATGCCAAAATATTGCAAAGAAATGAACAAAAAAGTCAAGCAGTTGATAATGAACTAATCACTTTTTAATATCATATTCCCTTCTGACAAACCTTTTCCCAACACTCAACAGTATAAGATCAAAAAAAGTGCTTTATTCTTTCTTATGCTAATTTCTCTTATTTAAAAAACAAAAATATTAAACTGTGATAAGATATTCCCAAAATAGTCAGATCTCCAAGATTTTAAATACTGAATTGAGATTTTAAAATGGCTCAAGTCTAAGTATGAAGAAGAAAAGGCAATAGGATGAAATCTTTCAGAGAATTTATATACCTTTGCTTGCCCCTCACACCTTAATGGTCAGAACTGGGTCACATAGCCACATCTAGTTGTAGAGAATCTGAGAAAGTGAAAATTTTTAGCTGAACGCATTGCCACCTTGAACCAATGCGGATATATATTTTGAATGGAGAGGAGAAGGGATATTCGGTGGGTCACTATCAGTTGCTTCTCGCAGACTAGATAGAATAGTCTTTCAAAATCTCTGTAGATTTTGAAAGGTGATAAAGGATTATAACTTAGTATTAAAATTATAATTGTAAATTGAAAAATTATATCAGCTGGAGGTTTCTGGTATCCTGGAGTGACACTAAAACAAATATTTAAACCACAACTTAAAATACTAAAAGCTAGTAAAATTAACAAGCACTTTGTTTCATACTTTAAGAAATATTTAAAATTATGTTTTAAGCATTAAAAAGAAATATGTAAACTAAAGCATAAAAGTAAAAATTTTAAATAATTCACAATTTCACTCATATTTCATATGCAATACATCAGGAAATTTTTTGAAAGCTACCTTCAAAATATGTCTGGAATATGGTCATGGTTTTCAGTTTAGACCCTCTGACCATCATGGTCCAAGCCATCCTCATCTCCTGACTAGATTATAAAACTAGTCTTTTAAACGTTATCCTCACTTCCTCCTTTGCCTCTCAACACAGCTGCCACAGGATATTTTTAAGATGTAAAGCATTTTTGCCACTGCTTTAAACTATCTAAAAGATTCCAGTCTTTTTCAGAACAAAACTCCAAGTCTGTACATTGACATACAAGGCCCTACATGATCTGTGCCACCATCCACTTCCACACCACAGATCTTGAATTTCATTTCCTATCACCTCTTACCATTTCTAGCCACTCCTTGAAGCAAATGTCCACTCCAAGCTCTTTACACTCTACCTAGAGCACTTTCTCCACCAAAGTTCCATTGCCTTTTTGTTCACTTTCCTTTCATCTCTTAACTATCATCCTTGGCATTGGCGAAACTATGAAAAATGACAGCACACCCCGTCTTCTCTAGTATTCATCCCACCTCTCCTGCTTTCTTTTTCTCCACTGCATTTATCATCACATAACATAAAATACACTGTCTCATTACTTGTTGATTGTCTCTCTGTCCTCCAGATTCATCTCTATGAAAGCAGGGACTTTATTTTTTGTTAACTAATGAATCCTTGCACCTGGAACATTGTTGGCCAATAGAAGATACTCGATAAATATTTGTTAAATGCCTTTATGGATATTACTATTTAAACAAAAAGAGAAAAGCCTCACAGTTAAGAAATAGAAAACAAAAAACTGGATTATGACTTAAATGACTTTGTTTTTTTGCCTATGATTTCTAGAACTGGTAGTCTCCAGAAAATGTCATCTAGGTAGCAGGGTACCCACATTATTTTAAAGTACCTTAAAATTATTTAACTATTATGGGAAGTATTTACATCTCAAAAATAAAATATGCACTATTTCTGAAAGAAATTTTCAATGTTAACATGAGGTTTTTGCTACTCTTTGTATTTCAAATTTTGAAACACTATGATCATAGTTTCAGATATAGTTTCAAATATTTCTGTTATATCATTGTAATCACATTCTAAAACATACATTTAGAAATTCAAATCCCTTGTGTACTTCACATAAATATTTTCACCACACTGGTGAACATGACCTGCTTTGATAACTTACATGCATTTTAAAAATTAGTATTTATAGTCTATATGAAAAAATATTTCTACTTGGTGATTTATACAATTTCTTCGCTCAGGTTACATTTTTTTTCCTTCAGTGTCTTCAAATATTGTTTTCAAAACAAGAGATTAGATGTTTTAAAATTTTGTACTATATTAGGAAAAAAATTCTGCTATCTTTTAATTCAATTAAATTGTAAATAATTCACTTTCCTTCCTTGGGGTCGACAGATCTGCTCTACCATTTATGGTGTGTGGAGAGACCAATGCTGTGCTCCCTTAACACAATTAGGTTTTTCTTACAACCTACTTGTTTGCCAAGAAAAGGAAGTCACTGTATCTAAACAGGTAGTTAGCAAAGCTAGGTGAGCAAGACATCTCTCTATGAACACAGAAAAGAGAGAAAATTAAACATATCAGTTCCAAAATAGCTCTTTAAAATAATTCTCTGCTGGATATAACCCTTGTAAACATTTATGCACACAACATCAGAGCATCTAAATATGTAAAGCCATTATTGACTGACATAGAAAGACGGAAAGTAATACAGTCATAGTAAGGGACTTTAACACCCCATGACACCAATGGACAGAACTTCTAGACAGAAAATCAACAAGGAAATAACAGCCAGATGGATTTAACTGAGATTTTTAGAGCATTTCACCTCAAAGTAGCAGAATATACATGCTTTTCAAGTGCACATGGAACATTTTCCAAGCTAAACCACATGTTATGCCACAAAACAAGTCTCAATAAATTTAAGAAGACTGAAATCATATCAAATATCTTCTCTGACCACAACAGTATGAAACTAGAACTCAATTACAAGAAAAAAACTGAAACACACACAAATACATGGAGGCTAAATAACATGCTAATAAACAATGAATGGCTTAATACTGAGATCAAGGAAGAAATCAAAAGATATCTTGAGACAAAAGAAAATAAAAATACAATGACCCAAAAATCTAAGGGACACAAAGTGGTTCTAAGGAAATCCATAGCAATATAGGCCTAACTCAAGAAACAAGAAAAATCTCAAATAAACAATCTAAACTTACACTAAAAGGAACTGGGGTGGGAGGGAACAGCAAACAAAGCCCAAAGTGAGCAGAAGGAAGGAAATAATAAAAATCAGAGCAAAAATAAATAAAATAGAGTGTAAAAAAATATAGGAGATTGACGAAACCAAGAGCTGGTTCTTTGAAAGGATAAACAAAATTGATAAACCTCTAACCAGACTCATCAAGAAAAAAAGAGGACCCAAATAAATAAAATCAGAAATGAAAGAGGAGAGTGACAACTGACACCACAGAAATACAAAAGGGTTATAAGAGAATACCACAATAGTTACATGCCAACAAACTAGACAATCTGGAAGAAATAAATTTCTAGAAAAACAATCTTCCAAGACTGAATTAAGAAGAAACAGAAAATCTGAACAGACCAATTGCTACTAATAAAATCTAATCAGTAATCGAAAAACTCCCAACAAACAAAAGTTACATACAGTCCACATGGCTTCACAGGTGAATTCTACTAAACATTCAAATAAGAACTAACACCTATCCTTCTTAAACTACTCCAAAAAATTTGAGAGGGAAAGCTCCTAAGCACATTTTGTGAGACCATTGTTACCCTAATTCTAGAAGCAGACAAAGACATTCCCCCCGCCTAGAAAAATTATAAGCCAATATCCCTGATGAACATAGACATAAAAATCCTCAACAAAATATCAGTAAACTTAAATCAGCAATACATTAAAAAGATCATACACCATGATCAAGAGGGATTCATTGATGCAAGATAGGTTCAATATCCACAAATCAATTAACGTGATGCACTACATAAACAAGATGAAAGATAAAAATTATATGATCTATCAATAAATGCAAAAAAAGCATTTGACAAAATCCAGCATCCATTATGATAAAAACTCTCAGCAAAGTGAGAACAGAGAGAACATACCTCAACATAATACAGGCCGTATATGACAAACCCGCAGTTAATATCATATTCAATGGGGAAAAGCTAAAAGCGTTTTCCTTAAGATCAGGAACAAGATAAGGATGCCCACTTTCACCACATTTATTCGACATAGTATTGGAATTCCTAGCCACAGCAATCAAATGAGTAAAGAAAATAAATGTCATCCAAATCAGAAAGGAAGAAGTAAAACTGTCATTATTTGCAGATGATATGCTACTATACAGAGAGAACCCTAAAGATTCCACCAAAAAACTATAATAACTGATCAATGAATTCAGTAAAGTAGCAGGATACAAAATTAGTATTCAGAAATTGGTTCCATTTTCATACACCAATGACAAACTATTAGAAAGAGAAATTAAGAAAACAATCTCATTTACAATTGTATCAAAAAAATACTTAGGAATAAATTTAACCAAGGAGATAAAAGACCTATACTTGGAAAATTATAAGACATTGAAGAAGATACAAATAAGTGAAAGCATATATACCATGCTCATGGATAGGAAGAATTAATATCATTAAAATGTCCATCCTACCCAAAACAATCTCTACATTCAATGCAATCCTTATCAAAATACCATTGGCATTTTTCACAGAACTTGAACAAATAATCCTAAAATTTAAATGGAACCACAAAAAATTCTGAAGAGCCACAACAATCTTAAGAAGAACAACAAAATTGGAGGTATCATGCTAACTGATATCAAACTATACTACAAGCCTATAGTAATCAAAACAGCATGGTACTGGCATAAAAACAGACACATAGATCAATGGAACAAAACAGAAAGGCCAGAAATAAACCCATGCCTATATGGTCATTTAATCTATGACAAAGGAGGCCAGAATATACAATGGGGTAAAGAAAGTCTATTCAATAAATGGTGTTGGGAAAACTGGACAGAAAAAAAGAGAGAGAGAGAGAGAAAGAAACTAGACCACCTTCCTACACTATATATAATAATAAACTCAAAATGAATTGAAAACTTAAAAGACAGAACCCAAGCCACAAACAATCCTAAAAGAAAACATGTGCAGTAAACTCTCTGACATTGTTCTTAGTAATGTTTTTTTTCCTGAAATATCTTCCTGGACAAGGGCAACAAAAGCAAAAATATATAAATGGTAATACATCAAACTAAAAAGATTATGCACAGCAATGGAAACCATCAACAAAATGAAAAGACAACCTATTGAATGAGAGAAGATATTCACCACTGATAAATCCAATATGGGGTTAATATCTAAAATTTATAAAGAATTGATACAACTCAACAGCAAACAAACAAACAATCCAATTTAAAAATAGGCAGAAGACCTAAATAGGCATTTCTCCAAAGAGGACATACAGATGGATAAAAGACACATGAAAAGATGTTCAACATCACTATTCATCAGAGAAATGAAAATAAAAACCAAAATAAGATTATCACCTCATACCTGTCAGAATGGTTATCATAAATAAATCGACAAACAAGTGTTCGTGAGGATATGGAGAAAAAGAAACCTTTGTGCACTGTTGGTGGGATTGCAAATTGGTGTAGCCACTATGGAAGACAGTTTGGAGGTTCCTTAAAAAACTTAAAAATAGAACTGTCTTATGACCCAGCAATCCAATTTCTGCATATTTATCCAAAGAAATCCAAAACACTGATTTGAAAAGATGTATGCACTCCTATGTTTACTGCAGCACTATTCACAATAGCCAAGATATGGAAGCAACCTAATGCCCATGAACAGACAATTGGATAAAGAAGAAGTGGTACATATATATAATGGAATATTACTCGGCCATAAAAAATGAAATCTTACCATTGGCTGAACATGGATGAACCTGTGGGTATTATGCTAAGTGAAGTAAGTCAGACAGAGAAAGACAAATACTGTATGATCTCACTTATATGTGGAACCTAAAGAACAAAATAAATAAACAAACAAAATAGAAACGGACTCATAGATAGAGAGAACAAACTGATAGATGCCAGATGGGAGTGGGGTAGGAGGGCTAGGTGAAAAAGGTGAAGGCGTTAAGAAGTAGTAATTGGTAGCTACAAAATAGTCACTGGGATGTAAAGTACAGCATAAGGAATATAGTCAATACTATTGTAATAACTATGTATAGTGCCAGTTGGGTACTAGACTAATCAGGGATCACTGCATAAATTATATAAATGTCTAACCACTATGCTGTACACCTGCAACTAATATTAAATAATACTGAATGTCAACTGTAATTGAAAAATTTTTTTAAATTAAAAAATTCCTTTTCATATAAAAGAAATTGAGGTCAATGAGTTTATTAATCCATTTTTACTTGAACATTAAATTTTATATTTAATTCATGTCAAATGAGAGTCAATAACTGAGGAAAATGTCACTCGTTGCTAAGACTGGCTTTTTAGGAATGGTCTGTCATTTCCGAATCATATGTAATCCAGAATACCATCAAATCATCTCTCTTGATTTCCTCTGTCAAATGATGATAATGTATCTTTTGCCTTTCTCACAGAGCTCTTATGATGAGATACTGATTACATATGTGAAATTATATTGGAAAAAAAATCTTTAATGAAATAATTATCTGCTAAAATCCAGGATAAAAATGTGTTCATGGTGACTACTCAGAGGGCTGTATTTCAGTAATGATTAAACCTCATTAATGAGAGCCAGCCAACTAAAGTTATCAGCTCTGATTGGTAAGAAATAAACAATCTAACACACTCACATAGTATCCATTCGGGACTTTTCTGAAAATTCGTACTATGCTAATTAATGTTTAAAACATAAGGGGATAATTTGTCTTATATAATGCAATATATTCTAAAAATGAACCAGGGAAGGCTTCTCAAACTGTTATCATGACTAAAGTTAGACCTGAGACATGAATCATATCTATTCTCAGGAAGAAACTGGGAGAGAGCCTATGAGGCAGAGGAAACAACACATGGAAAGAGAATACAGTACAGGTTGAGATGCAAGTGACTGAGTGGGGCTTGAAGAATTCAGCAACAGAGAAGGAAGGCAAGCTGCTGCCAGATCCCAAAGGGTCTAGAAGGCATTAAAATGTTTCTCTGAGTTTTAGGAAGATTGCTTTTTCTGCAGGTGGAGAGTTAGGTTGAAATGGAGATATTCTGAAGTTAAGTAAAGAAGTTTATAGTAATAATCCAGTTAAGATAGTTCCATGGCCTGAAATAAGATCGTGAGTGAATAGAAGTGAATGCATTTGGGATCAAGAAAGTAGTAAAAGTGGTAGGAGTAAGGAATAGTTTGGGTAGTCCCAGAAAGGGAGGAAAATGGTAAGAATAAGAGAGAGGTATTGGTCTCTTTCTTGGGACCCACATTAGGCAGACGGTGATGCCATTCACTGAAATATCAGAGGAGGAGTAGACTCTGAAAAGACTAGGATGAGGTTAGTTTAGGATATACTGACTTTGAGGTTACTGTAGGATATTTAAGGCCAAAACCCAGGAAGACTCCTTGTCTCTTCATCCAGTCCATGAGAAAATCCTATTGGCTCTGACTTCAAAATATATCCAGAATTTGAACTGACCACTTCTCACGATTTCCTCTGCTCTTATCCTAGTCCAAGCTACCCCCATCTCTCTCTGGGATTATTGCAACAGTTTCCTAATTGACCTCCTTATTTTCTCCCTTGTCCCTTTACAATGGATTTTCAATGTAGCAGCCAGACTGGCCCTTTTATTAAGTCAGCTTGTGTCATTATTTGGCTCAAAACTCTCCAAGACCTCCCATCTCACACAAAATAAAATCTAGTCCTTAGCATGGCCTCCAAGTTCTTGCTCTCTCCTCCTGCTTCTCTGTCCAGATCTCTACCTATGTCTCCCTGCCCCCAAGCCACCACTGTCCTTCTTGCCATTTTTCAAACAACACAAGCAAGCCCCATTTCTGGGATCTGTAAGTGTTCTCCTTCTGCCTGGAACATTCTCCTACCAGATATCTGCAGAGCTCTCTCCTGTACTGAGTCATCTTAACAGGGAGGTAGTTTCTGATGAACCTATCTAAAATATCACGCTGCCTTTTCTAGTTGTTTAATCATCCTTAATTTTCTTCATGATACTTATCACTATCTGAAATTATATTATGCATTTATTCATGTGTTGATTCACTATATCCCTCTATGGAATAGAAAAGTAATGGGAAAAAATGGCCTGTTTTGATCATTGTTCTTATCACTTAAAAAAGTTGCTGGTACACAGGAGGTGCACAATCAATATATTTCGAATAAATTCAAGAGGTGATATCCAAGAGGCAGTTGGAGACATGGGTATGAAAAGATCCTAATCAACTCAAACTACAGATTTGGTGGTGGTCCTAAGCAAATGCTCCCCAACGAGGAGAACGCTAGCATTTAAGTGCCAGGCAATCACAGGAGGAAGGGGCTAATACATAAAAGTCTCTCAAATCTGTATGTTTGGGTTCCACCTTTTTTCATAGGTTTTATTCTCATATTTATTTGATTCTTTTAGATACTCCTACCTGACTGTCACACAAGTGTCCCTGCCAGATGGCTTCTCTCTTGCTCATACCCCCACAGTTAAGCATTGTTAAATCTAAGACCTAAATTATCTCTTGATTCTATCTCCTCCTCTCAGCCCCCCTCTGCCACTGCATTCATTCATTCATTCATTCAACAAACCTTCATTAGCTATCTACT
Organism: Pteropus alecto; assembly: GCF_000325575.1. Classification (NCBI taxonomy): domain Eukaryota; kingdom Metazoa; phylum Chordata; class Mammalia; order Chiroptera; family Pteropodidae; genus Pteropus; species Pteropus alecto. The sequence continues at coordinate 5,239,719 of NW_006432943.1, forward strand.
ACATGCCAGGTACCATACTAGGAGCTGGGAATGCCAAGATAAATCCACAAACTCACAGTTAAGTGAAGAAGACAGGGATGTAAATAATTATAATACAATGTGGTACACTGTGATGAAAAACACAGAATTGCACAAGAAAGGGTAGAAATGCACATTTTTGGAAATGGGGGGGTTTAGTGCTTTGTGAACTGGAACATAATAGGAACTTCAACACGATATGGGGAGATGTGGCATTTCAGAGGAATAAAAGAGCATATTCAGAGACAGGACATGTGAGACATAAAACAATATCTTGTGTTTCCAGAAGTAGAAATAACTAGGTATGGCTCTAGTATATATGAGAGATTAGAGTGATAGGAATAGCATAACTTAAAAATTATCATCAGAAAACAATAAAAGGGAGATTTTTTTTTCTAGAAGAAAAACTCATTGTCAAGAGTAGTAGGTTGAATTCTCTGAGAATCAGACTTTGAGCTTCTGAGATTTATGTGTAGAAGAGTTACTCGTGAGTGCTCTCGAAAATCCTGTAAAGCAACGAGCAAAGCAGGGTTGGGCAAAGGGAAAAGTTTAACTACAATGCGCAACAGGGTCTCACAGAGCTGGTATAGCTCTTCAGAACTGTCCAGTTTGAGGCCAAGAGGCTAGACATGTATTTCCTGATATACACTGGATACTAGATATGGGCTGCTCCTGAGATCTGGGTGGTTAGGGCTGGGAGATAAGTGTTAGCCTTGAGCCAGGCAGCTTCCCTCTGCAAGGGCAATTTCAGGAGAGGAACTTAACTGAGGTTACAGCAGCCAACACTTTCCTGGCAGCTGCAGAAAAAAGGGCCCTGATATAAAAGGGGGTTGCTTTAGGCTAAATGTTTGTGTCCCCTCCCCACCCCCCCAAAAAAATTCATGTGTTGAAATCTAATCCCCCATGTGATGATATTTGGAAGTAGGGCCTTTGGGAGGCATTAGGACATGAGAGTGAAGCCCCGATGAATGGTATTAGTACCCTTATAAAAGAGATCCCAGAGAGAGCAGAGCCCTCACTCCTTCTCCCATGTTAAGACAAAGCAAGAGATGGTGCTCTGTAATCACAAAGCAGGTTCTCACCAGACATGGAATCTGCCAGTGCCTTGAACTTGGACTTCTCAGCCTCCAGAACTATGAGGAATACATTTCTGTTGTTTATAAGCCACCCATTCTATGGCATTTTTGTTATAGTAGTTATAGTAGCCCAAACAGACCAATCCAGGGATCTACAGGGATCTAACAATCTCTCCATGAGGTCCACTGCAAATCAAGGCACTAAGACATTAGACATAAAATGATCCATGAATCATTACTATAAAGAATAAAGGATAAAGGCAGACACAGGAAAAGACTTGCCTCTTTCTTTTCAAAGTGGCATAAACATGTTATAGGAAAGATCCAGCAAACAGAATGAGATGGCAAATATAGGAGATACAGTTTAATGGACTCAAAAGAGGGCTAAAAGAATTCTAAGGATTTGAATTAAATACAAAGAGGGGTTTCCATTAAGATGAAAACTATTCAGCAACTTCTGATCTATCCTCTCCCATCAACTTGGAATAACACACAACAAAGTAGAAAATCCCACTACAATAAATTAAGAAACCAATAATCTTAATAACCTACCGGACCCCAAGAACTTTCCACTAATTAAAATGTGGACGGAGCTCTGAATCAGGAAAAATGACCCAACAGAAAGAAGTTTGGGGTAATGCCTACTACCACTTACAAGCGTAATGCAGAGATTACATGATTTATTAACCAAGAAGACAGCAGTCATTATCTTCATGATCTGAGGTGGCTAAGACCTTTAACCACACATCAACAATGAATTCTTTGCTTCCTGTAACAACATCCTACAGTATCCCTTCTTTTCAAACATATACAGTGTTGACAAAAGCAAACATAGGGGCCAAACAGACTTGATAAATTCTGAAACAGAGGTTTCACCAGACAAGAAGAAAGGCACGAATGGAAGCGCAGACGTGAGAATGGTCATGCAGTTTCAGTGGAACAGAGAGCAGACCAGTCTTGGTGGGGCAGCAGGGACTGATATTCACCTGGCGAAAGGTGGGAAAGATTCTACAGAGACTTTCACTCTCTGATTATGGCTTTGCACAGTGTCCTCTAGACAACAGAAAGTCACTAAGAGCTTTTGTAAAAGTATGTAAATGATGAAAGTAGTATTTTAGGATAACAAGGCTCTACGTCCTTCTTTTGCTTCTTTATTGTCAACACTGACGTATACAAACATTGTAAGGAAAAATGCATCACAGATAATTCATATAATCACTTCCTGTCACTTCCTAATTTGTCATGAAAACTGTTTCCAATCCTAGTAAGATAATATCTTTTACGGAAACAAGTGTTACTGTTAAGATTAAAAATTCTTACTAGCACATCCCAATGATTTCATGACAAACAAGGATGATATAGCTCTGAGGAGCACATTTCTAAAAGATGATAATGAGTTTATATAAAGAGCAAATAACAATTGCTAATATTTCCTGAATATGCTTAGCATGAACTAGAAATTCTATTAAGCACTTGTGTGCATTATTTCATTTTATCCTCACAATAATAGATGAAGTAAGTGCTGACTGAGGAAAACGTAGCTTAAAAATTTAAGTAACTGTCCCGGGGTCACACAGCTGGTGTCTTGTTCTCATTCACTACACTTTGGAGAGAGAGAAATAGTTCAAAATGCACTTTTGCCTAATTAATTGTAATATCTTAAAAGAAAATACTTATTATATATGTGCTTATTCAAGAACTAGTTATTAGGCTCTTAGAATGTATATAGTGCTACACTGAGAACTAAAAGGGGTATAAAACATGATGAAGAGCTAAGTGAATCCATTCTGCTATGCCTGTATGTCAATTTGTTTATGTTTGTTGTTGAGTTTTAAGAATCACAGCATATGCCTCACAAACTATAGAATACCTTTATTTACGGAAATAACATAGAGCCAAACATTCCAATTAAATAATGGTAATACCTCATTTGATTTTAATGTTATAATTTGAAAATGTAGGGTTGTAAAAGTAACAAAAAAAATCTATATTCATTAAAAATCAGACTATTTAGAAGGCTTCACTTCCCCATTAAATGTTAAGACAACATATTAATGATGACATATAGATTTTTAAATTTAAATTTTCTCTTTAATAAATACATATTAGCATAAATAGTAGAAACTGTCATCAGTCTCTAGAGATTTATGATTTTGATTACTATGTATTAGAATTTGCATGAAAGATTTTTTTTAAGTGGGTAGTAGGAAAATAAAAAATTATTTTTCATTTCAACTTTTTTATGTAATAAATTTTCTGCTTTCTATGGCAAAATGTAGTTTTTCAAGCTACTTTCCAAATGAATACATTTTCTTAATTTCTTGATCAAAATTGCTGAGCAATTCATCTCAGCTGAAGTTTTCAGAGTGCTTAATCGCTGCCTGTCTTAGTCTATTTGAACTGCTATAACAAACGTAAGGAAGGCTGGGTAGCTCATAAACAAAAGAAATGTATTTGTCATAGTTTTGGATGTTCGAAGTCCAAGATCAATGTGCCAGCATGGCAGAGTTCTCTCGTGAGGATCCCCTCACCAGAAGGTTCATAGCCAGAACCTTCTTGCTGTGTCCTCACAGCAGGGAGAAGGGGCTAGGGATCTCTTGAAGCTTCTTTTATAAGATACCAATCCCATTCCTGTGGGCTCCATCACCATGACATAAGCACTTCCCAAAGGCCCTACCTCCTAATATCATCATCTTTAGGAGTAAGCATTTCAACCCATGAATTTTGAGGGACACGAAACATTCAAATCATAGTAGACCCAAAGCAGAGGACACAGCTAAGCTAAGCCCAGACTTCTAACCTGCAGAAATGATGAGATATCTAACTGCTAAGTAATACATATATCCTCATTTTAGAATCATTTGATACTAAAAACCAACTTAAAACATTTACATCTTCTATAAGACTAAAATTTCCTGAATTATCTCTCTGATCAATTATTCATTTACTAAGACAAAAAAAAAAAGTTAAATGCCTATTATATGCCATGCTGAGGCTAAATAGCGAGCAAATTAAACACAATCCTTGCCTTCAAAAAGCTTGTTGTCTAATAGAGGAGAGAGAGATTATTCAATTTATCGTACATTCACTTATAACATTGGAACTGCTATAAGTTCTGAGAGAAGGAACTTGGTATAATGAGTTTATATTCATAGAAGTCAGAAAGTTTCTCTGAGGAAAAAAGCTGGGTGAAGATGAGGGGTAATACCTTTCTAAGTGAAGGAGATAAATGCACACAGAGACTCTGCGGCAGGAGGAACTGAAGGAGCTGAAAGAGATCAAAATGACTGAGGCAAAGATGGAAAAGGGAGCAATGAGGGGAGAGCTCAGTGATCTAGGTAGAAAGTGATCAGATTATGCAGGGGCCATGTAAGTTTTGATAAGGAGTTTTATCACATTCCTAAGAGCTCTCGAAAGTCTTTGAAAAGATATAAGCAAGCAGGGGACATGAACATATTTGCATTCCAAAGAGATCACTTTGGCTATGTGGTGGAGAATGAATCGGAGAGGGCCAGAGTGGATATAGACAAATGCATTAAAGAAGATACTGCAACAGTCTAGATAAGTGACAATTCCAGGTTGAAATAGGTTTATGATAAAGGCTGAAGAAGAGACAAACAGAAGCTGATAGATATGGATAAAGGTGTTAAGATGAAATTTACAGGAGTTGATGAGGGATTGATTTTCTCATGGAGCAGTTCCACAATGAATCGTGCCCTTATGTACAGATGTAACCTGTGACTTGCTTCTAACCAACAGAATACAGCAAAGGTAATGGAACTTCACTGTCTTGATTATATCATGGATGACTCTGTCTTAGGACACTGGAGAGAGATTCTTTTACTGGACTTGAAGAGGCAAATGCAATATAAACTGCCTTCTGTGTGGCAGAAAACTGTTAAGCAGCCGCTAGTACCTGAGGACAACCTCCAGCCAATAGCCAGCAAACAGCCACGACCCTCAGTCATGCAGCCACAAGGAAATGAATTTTACCAACAATAGATACTAGCTTGAAGCGAATTCTTTTCCAGTCAAGCTCTCTAATAAAGCCCTGTTGACACCCTGATTGCAGCCTTGTGAGACTCTCAGCAGAGAAGCCAGACAAGCTGTGCCAGATTCCTGACCCACAGAATAGATTACATAAATGTATGCTCTTTTAAGCTGCTAACGTTGTGATACATTGTTACAGGTCAATAAAAACTAATATATCTAGAATGAGGGAGATGAGAGCTAGGTTCTGGCTTACATAGCCAGAGTGCATGGTATTTTTCAATGAGTGAGCAAGCAATTATAAGCACTCAGGTTTAAAGGCAGGAGTTTGATAATGAGTTTTGCTTTGGGAATTTTAAATTTGAGGTTTCTTGGGACACCCAAGAGGCATGTCAAATAGTTATAAATATGGGCCTGGATCTCAAGAGAAGCCTTAGTTTACAGCAGTGTTGATTTTGCCCCGCGGGAACATTTGACAATGTCTAGAAACATTTTGATTGTCACAACTGGGGGTTACTATTGGCATCTAGTGGGAGAAGCCAAGAATTCTGCTCAAAATCCTATAATGTGCAGGATAGATCTCTATGTCCCAACCCCCACCTCAAAAAATATTGATAATGTTAATGAAGAGAAACTCTGGGCTAGATATAAAACTTACGCATTTTTGTGTAGATAATGTATGGGTCAACAGGAATGGATTACACTATCTAGAAAAAAAGCATAACGTGAAAAGTTGAGACAACCTAGGATTAAGCCTTCAGGAAGGTCAACATTTTACGGCAGGATAGAGAAAGGTTAACCTGCAAAGGAGACAAAGATGGAGTTGAAAGCAAGGTAGAAGAGAGAGTAAGTAGTGTATTACATAAAGGTTTGAGTTCTGGAGTTTTTCCCAGATATTTCCTCTCCTAGGCTGTAATGTTCCTTCAATGATCTCATCCACTACTGAGTTTCAAGAAAAGTGAGTGTTCCAGGGTTAATCCCAAGACTTAGACATTGTAAAACTCAATGGTGTATAATTTGATTCCTATTACCATGCTCTCAGATATCTGTGGGTTAATATAAAGAAAAAAAAAATCACCCAAGTTGATTTCAATCCATGGCTTGGCTAATAAAAGTATTCATCCAATAATGAACACATTATAGTAGTTCGTCATTAGTTAATAAGTTTAAGCTCAATTTGTCATAGTGTCCATAGACTTAGCAATGTAAATCAATTCTCCTGTCAGTCTTTACTTGCCCTATATGAATCCAAATATTCATCTGTTCTCAAATTAACATCTAAATATCACTCTTCTTTCATGTTTTAAAAGGCGCTCAAACAAAATCTTCCAGGCAAAAATTAAAAGAAAGTTTCCCTGAAGTCTAAAGATAGCTTTAAATGTTAGTGGTCTTAATGACTGCAGTAATTCTATAATAGTCGATCGATTTTCTTTCCATGAATCAATATGGGAAAAAGTACTTAGCCTCACTCAAAATTAACTAAGTACAAATAAAAATATAGTGAGATACAACTTCTCATTTGGGAATTTGAAAATATAAAAAATCGAATAGTCCTTTAGTAAGAATGTAAATTGGTAAAACTTTTTTGGAGGACTATTTAAAAATATCTATTAAAATTATACATAGTTTAGCCCAGGAATCCACTTCTCAAAATCTACCAAATATACTCATAAAAGACAGCAGAGATATTAATATAAAGATATTCACTGTAGCATTTTGATAAATAATTGAAAAAAATCTAAAAGTCCACCAATAGGAATCTGGTTAAATAAATTATAGGTCATCCATCCATATGTTAAAGTAATGAGGTAAATCTATAACCACCAACACAAAGCAATATTCAAAATATATTGGTAAATGATAAAAAAATGGCCACAATATTTATTCCATTTACACATAAAAATGTATATGCATGTATACACATATAAAAACTCTATACATTTTCTATAAAAAGAAAATGTCTGAAAGGATGACTACCATTATATTTTCAGTAGCTTACTCCTGGGTTAGGGGTATAAACAGATTTCTACTTTTTATTTCACACAATTTTATATTCTAAATTTTAAAATGAATATATATTATTTTATAATAAAAACAGTTTAGAAAAGCTATAATACAAAAACTTTTTCTTCTGTAGTGTACCTTTCTTTTATTATAGTTGACATACAATATTATATTAGTTTTAGGTGTATAGCGTAGTGATTCTACATTTACATAACTTATGATGTAATCACCACAATAAGTCTAGTAACCATCTGTTATTGTACAAAGTTATTATGATATTACTAACTGTATTCCCTGTGCTATACATTACATAACTTTACATAACTTTTGATTTTATAACTGGAAGTTTGTACCTCTTATTCCCTTTCACCTTTTTCGCCTATTCCCCCATCCTCCCTCCGCTCTGGCAACCATCAGTTTGACTTTTTGATGACAGCCACTCTGACAGGCGTGAAGTGATATCTCGTTGTGGTTTTGAATTGCATTTCCCTGATGATTAGTGATGTTGAACATCTTTTCATGTGTCTGTTGGCCATCTGTATGTCTTCTATGGAGAAATGTCTATTTAACTCCTCTGACCGTTTTTAATTAGATTTTTTTTTTTGATGTTAAGTCATATGAGTCTTTATATATTTTGGATATTTACCCTTTATCAGATACATCATTTGTAAAAACTTTTAATAAAAAAATAGCAATAATTTCAACCTGAAAATTTCTAGTAAATAGTGAATTACTATTACTAAATAGTGAATTACTACTATAAATTTCTAGTAAATAGTAAATTATTTCAGGTTGAAATAATTTCAACCTGAAAATTTCTAGTAAATAGTGCTAATTTCAAAAACAGATTAATCACATTCTCCCTGTATATATGTATATATCTAATGAAATTTCCCTCGAAAATAGATTAATAACAAAAAATAAATTCTCCAGTATGAATAACACATAGAAAATAATATAGAAAATTTAATGAATTTAAAAGATTATTCTTTTTAAAAGAATTTAAATATGAGTGTAGGACAAATTGGATAGAGCCAGAACAAAGAAAAGAGTTTCAGAAAAATACAATGTGATTTGTTTTAAGTAAAGATGCTTATGGGTAGTTTGGAAAGCAGGATCCTAGATGCCTGAATTTGCAGACAAAGCAAAAAAAATTCTAAAGTGGGGTAGGGTTTTCAACATATGCCTGGAAAAAAGGTAGATTTCTCTCTAAGTAAAAATAAGAAAGATTTATGAGTTACATTTTTAATTGGTCATTTCTTTTCAATAATATGAGAATATTTTAATAAAATGCCATGTTTTCATTATGTTAGTCAAGCAAATACTGTTTCAGTCAACCATATCCATAGCAGTTACACTATACTGTCACACATTAAAGTTCAAAATGTAAAATGTAAAGACATGTCAAATAAGTGCCAAATTATGGTAGCTAAGAGGAAATGGGTAAACTCAAGCCCCAGATCCCAGATGATACAGCACTCATCCATAATAAGTGGAATCCTTCACGTGCCAAGTGATTACTTTACTCTTCTCATCCAGTGTTGCTGAAAAGTTTTTAGGAGTTCACATGGAGAAACTGACCAGATCAAAGCAATCAATAATAGCTCTGAGACAGGGTATATTACTGTGGAAAACCATATGGAATAAACAAAAAGCCAAGATCCAGTAATTTGCTATAAGCATATATGAGCTTGAGCTTTTTGCAGCAGAGTTAAACAAAATTTATTTGTGCTAGGTCTATAAAATTCTTGCCTATGCCTGGCTCTTGCTTTGTTTAAAGACATGCTCCATACGTGACAGAAATAGTGAGGAATATGGGATCAATTATAATGGGAACCCTAACCTAGCATGGGAGGAGGGGGAAGGGCACAAGAAGACTTGCTGGAGATGTGATGCCTTAAATGGTCTTAAAACAAAGTAAACAGGAACTGGGAAAAAGAGAAAAATGGCTGAATAAAAATGATAGCATAAGACAACAGAGAGAGACAAGAAAAAGCATAATGCATTCAAGGAAACCCAGCAGTAGGGGATTGCTAAAGTTTAAGATAAATAAGACTTGAAATTGGAGAGGTCAAGGAAGGACTTCTTAGCCACATTAAAAAATCTGGATTTTACTGTATATCTGACAGAAAATTTTAAAATATTAAGGAACAAACCAACAGGTCAGATTTTCGATTATGAAAAACTATTTTGGTAGTTACATGGAAGTTATAACTAAAGACAACAAGCCTTGAGGCAGAAATTTCAGTTAAGAGCTGATATGGGTCGACTTGTGTTCCCCCAAAAGATATGATGAGGTCCCAACCCCCAGTGCCTCAGAATGTGACCTTATTTGGAAATAGGGTCACTGCAAATTTTACTAGTTAAATTAAGATGAGGACATACTGGAATAGGGTAGGCTCTTACTCCAGTGTGACTGGTGTCCTTATAAGAGAGAGGGAGAACACCATGTGAAGACAGAGGCAGAGATTGGAGCAATGCATCTCAAACTGAGGAACAAATGCCAAAGGATGGCTGGGAGAGAGGCATGGAACAAATAGATTCTTCCTCAGAGCCTGCAGAAGACAGTAACCCTACAGATACTTTCATTTCAGACTTCTGGCTTCTAGAATTGTGAGAGAATAAATTTCTGTTGTTTTAAGCCACCCAATTTATGGTACTTTGTTAAGACAGCAATAAGAAAACAAATAAAGGAGGTCAGAGCAGTGGCATAGAAGAGTAGAATTAGAAAAAATGACATTAAAGATGGACAGGAGAAAATGCATTCTGAAAATATTTATCAGGTAAAATTGGCAAGTGTTGGCAACTGACCAGAAATTGGGAGTGAGGCTGTGGGAGGAGTCCAGGATGACTCAGCTTTCATGGGAGATGGGGCTGAACTCAAATAATATAAGGTATATTAAAGAATCTATTTCAAAGGGGGGCATGTGTTAATTTTCTGATGCATTTAAACATTAAAGTAGAGCAAAAGTTAGGGGGTTCATAACATAAATTCTAGGTGCAGTGGGGAGGTGGAAAGTTTCCAGTGCAGTCGCCCATTCTGGGACAATTAAAGGCGGGTCTTCACAATATTACTGCTAAAGTTCTGGGCAGATGGGCAGAAAGCAGCCCTTAGTGGGAATGCTCAGTCTGTTACTAAAAGCAACAAGACTTAAGATTCAGGGTTCCAGGGCTGGCACCCTATTTTTGGCCACAGAAAACCAGACTTCAGGTTGGGAGAAATGGGTACCAAGATATCAGTACAGGCTCTTAGAGTCCTTATATGTGCTCTTCTGTTCTTCTTCAAGGCTATAGTCTTCCTCCCATCACCCCGAGATTCTTCACTTACTAGGTACCAAAAATAAATACTATAAAAATTATTAGATCTTAAGATGTTAAATTTCTAAGACGTTAGTGTTTATTAAACTGGCGTTTAAGTCTTAATAACATAAAAGACTTCAAGGTCTTTAGTGAGGGAGACATTTTTGGGTAAGTGGTATCTCTTGGCAATCTTCAGCTTACATATTAGATATTAAAACTTACTTTGTTGAAAACTCTTCATACTTATATTCTGCCTTTTCCAGCTCCTATTACTTCCTGGGCTTGCTTTAATATTATTTTAATAAATTTATATTATTCTAATATCTATTATTAGTCTGTAAACTCGAAGGCTGAGAATATGTCACCTATAATTTTATTTTTGGCACCCAAAATACCACAGTGCTTTGGAGAAGCAGACATTTATTAAGTTTTAGTTAAATGAGTGGATTTCTTTTCAAGGTTACTTACACTGTCTAACCAATAAAGAACTGGGTCAGCAAATTATTTGATGTCTTATTCGTTGTGAATTTCAGCTGCTTCTACAATGACTTAGAGCATTCCTTACAGTTTAGTTAAAATAACTGACATTTTTATTATTTTCTCTTTTGAAAATATTGTAGCATGTTTAGGCAAGATGGATTTCCATTGTATGAGCATAAATTAAAGTACACGTAGTACAGATTTGTGCAAGAGTATACTATGATAAAAACAGAACAGGGCATGAGATTCAAAATTTTAGGTTCTTGTTCTGCAACCACTAGACTATTTATGAAACTTTCCCCCTAAATTTATTGTATTGTTTATTTGTTATACTTACCTTTTATTCAGGAAAAGTCCTGAAAGTGGTAAAATAACTCTCAATATTTTATTTAAGTAACTATTTTCAGAAAAGTGTATAAAATATTTAGCATAAAAAAGCAATTCTATGCATGTTAAGACCATTCTCTTATCTTGGTCATAGCCAAAGACTATATGACATAAAATTAAAGTATAAAAACATTAGTTTCATATAACAAAAAAAGAAACCACTGCAGTTTAAATCAAATAGTAAAATATTTACAAGTGAACATAAATTTTGTGATAGTCATATAAGAATTTATCTTTTATTGTACCCAATCTGATAGCATTTGGTGCAAGTTTTACTTAGAACAATGTGTACAAGAGACTGTTTTTTGTCAGTTTAATCCCTCTGGAATGAACCTACAATCTCCATCATTTCAGTTCTTAATATCTAACTTTTTTCTACTATTTGCAAGTTTTCAAATGATCCTAAGTTTTTCTTTGATCTATACAACTGGTTTCATCGCTTTAGTGGAAAAGTTTTCTCTATTTTATTTTATTTTTTACTTACATAATTCTTTTTTTCATTGATTAAAAAACTAAAATTGATAGCCCACTATTTACATGCATAGCTCTCTGTGGTATGTGTTTTCTAAGGAGTCACAGTCCTAGATTCATTTTATTTGTATTTTTTATTCATTTTCTTTCATGTTTCTAATTTATATTTGCTTGCTATAAGGTATCTTAAATCACTTGTGGAATAAGTTAGAATATAATTAATTTATAACTTAAAAAATGGCAGAAATTCTTCTTAAATGTACAAAAATATAGCTGTAGATTTAATTTTTAAAAAATTGTCCTTAATTCTATTTTTTTTAAGTACATAAGATTTGGAGATTTTATGCTAGCCCAACCAGTTATGCCTGAGTAGACAGAGATAATTAAGGTCTGACATTCAAGGCTGACCTCAGTATCATGTGAACTTGCTTGCTATATTACAGCTGAGCTATTGCTTGGGGGAAATTTTTAATAATGACACTTGGGAAATTTTTTTCCACCTTTACCAGGATATGATTGACATATATCATTGTGTAAGGTTAAGATGTACAACGTACATGTTGATTTGATGTGCTTCTGTATTACAAAATGATTACCACTGTAGCATTAACAACTCTATAATTATATTCTTTTCAGGATGAAATCTTTTAAGATCTAATCTTTTAGTAACTGTTAAGGATATAAGTATTGTTATACTTATATGTCACCACGCTGTACATTAGATCCCCAGAACTTATTTAGTCTTCTAACTGGAAGTTTGTACCCTATGACAACATCTTCCCATTTCCCCATCTTCCAGCCCCTGGTAACCATTTTACTCTCTGTTTCTACAAGTCTGGCTTTTTAAAATTTCACATATATGTGATATCATACAGTATTTACCTTTTGTATCTGCCTTATTGCACTTACTATAATGCCCTCAAAATCCATCCATGTTGTCTCAAATGGCAGAATTTCCTTCTTTCTTATGGCTGAATAATATTCTATTGTTTACATAATACCACTGCTTTATCCACTTATCAGTTGTAGGACACAAAGATTGCTCCCATATCTTGGCAATTGTGAAGGATGTTGAAATAAACAGGGGAGTACAGATACTCATCAAGATCCTGTTTTCACTTCCTTTGACTACATACCCAGAAGTGGAATTGCTAGATCATACGGTAGTTTTATTTTTAATTTTGTGAGGAAGCTCAGCTTTATGATGTTTTCCATAGTGGCTGCACTAATCTAGATTCCCACAAACAGTGAACAAACGTTCCCTTTGCTCCACATTCTAGCCAACACTGTTAGTTCTTTTCTTTTTGATAACAGCCATTCTAACAGGTTTAAAGTGGTATCTCGTTGTGGTTTTGACTTGCATTTCCCTGACGATTAGAGATGTTCAGCGCCTTTCTATGTACTATTTGGTTATTTGTATGTCTTCTTTGGGAAAATGTCCATTCAGAGCCTCTGATCAGATATTGGATTGTTTTGTTGTTGTTGTTGTTGTCATTGAGTTGTATGAGTTCTTTATATATTTTGGCTATTATCCCTTTATCAGATATATGGTTTGCAAATAATTTCTTCCATTCCCTAGGTTATCTTTTCATGTTGTTGATTGCTTCTTTTGCTGTGAGAAGCTTTTCAGTTTGATGTAGTCTTACTGATTTTTTCCTTTAGTTCCTTGTGATTTTGGTGTCACCTGTAAAACAGTGTTGCCAAGACCAATGTCAAGGGGTTTTCTCCTTTGCTTTCTTCTAGGAGTTTTGCAGTTTCAGGTCCTATGTTTAATTCTTTAACCCATTTCATGTTAATTTTTATGAGTGGTGCAAAATCTAGGTCAAATTTCATTTTTCTACATATGGTTATCCAGATTCCCCAACACTATTTATTGAAAAAAACTATCATTTTCCCATTGAGTATTTCTGGCTCACTTGGGAAATATTAGTTGACCATATATCTGGGCGGGGGAGGGGGGGGGTTATCTGGGGGCTCTCTATTCTGTTCCATTGGTTTATGTGTCAATTTCTATGCCAGTACAGGCATACCTCGAAAATATTACACGTTTGGTTCCAGACCACGGCAATAAAGTGAGTCACACATTTTTTCCCCAGTGCATATAAAAGTTATGTTTATACCATACTATGGTCTATTAAGTGTGCAATAGCATTATGTATAAAAAAAAATGTACAAACCTTAATTAAAAATAATTTATTGCTAAAAATGCTAACAATCATCTGAGCCTATTGTAATCTGTTTGCCAGTGGAGGGTCTTGCCTCAGTGATGATGTGCTGCTGACTGATCAGGGTGGTGGTTTCTGAAGGTTGGTGAGGCTATGGCAATTTCTTAAAATAAGACAACAATGAAATTTGCTGCATTGTTTGACTCTTTCTTTTAATTGAACAATGAGAGGCCATTATATGATTATTAATTGGTCTATACTTCAGAACTGTTGTATCTAAGGGAATAGTGAGTCAGACCACATATAATATGTACTGATTAAATTTGATGTCATGTATGGGCATGATTCATAGTGGCCCCAATTACAATAGTAACATTAAAGATCACTGATCACAGATCACGATAACAAACATAATAATAATGAAAAAGTTTGCAATATTGCAAGAATTACCAAAATGTGACACAGAGACACAAAGTGAACAAATGCTGTTGAAAAAAATGGCACTGACAGACTTGCTTGAAGCAGAGTTGCCACAAACTTTTAATTTGTAAAAAAAAAAAAACAAAAAAGCAGTATCTGCAAAGTGCAATAAAGCAAAGTGTAATAAAATGAGGTATGCCTGTATCATAATGTTTTAATTATTGTAGCTTTGTGGTATTGTTTAAAATTAGGGTGTGTAATGCCTCTAGCTTTGTTCTTTGTTCTCAAGTTTGCTTTGGCTATCCAGGTCTTCATGGTTCCATACAAATTTTAGGATAGATTTTCCATTTCTGAGAAAAATGCCACTGGAATTTTGATAGGAATTGCACTGAATCTATATATACCTTTAGATAGAATGGGCATTTTAACAATATTAATTATTCTGATCCATGAACACAGCATTAATTCTTCTGATCCATGAACACAGATTCAATTTCTTTCATCAAAGTATTGTGGTTTTCATTGTACAGATCTTTCGCCTCCTTGGTAAATTTATTTATAAATATTTTATTGCTTTTGATGATGTTTTAAATAGGTTTTTTTATGATTTCTTTTTCAGATGTTTCATTGTTTGTGTATAGAAAAATCATTGATTTCTGTATGTTAATTTTATATCCTGCAACTTTACTGAATTCTTTGATTAGTTCCAACTGCTTTTTGGTTGAACTTTTAGGATTTTCTGTCTATAAGATCATATCATCTGCAAATTTTTGCTTCTTTTTTTTGCTTATTCCTCTATGGTTTAGATGTATTTTATTTCTTCATCCTGCTTAATTGCTCTAGCTAGGATTTCCAGTACTGTATTGAATAAGAATGATGAGAGTGAGACACCCTTGTCTTGTTCTTGGTCTTAGAGAAAAAGCTTTCAACTTGACGTTAGCTGTGGATTTTCCACATATGGTTTCTTCTATTCCAATTTTTTGAGAGTTTTTAAATTATGAAAGATATATTTTGTCGAATGCTTTTTCTGCAGCTATCAATATGATATGATTTTTAAGTTCTTTCTTTATTCTTAATATAAGTGTTCATTGCTATAAATTTCTCTTGTTAAAAATTTGTTTTTGCAGCATCCCATAGATTTTGGCATAATGCATTTTCATTTTTGTTTGTTTCAAGTTTTATTTTTTTTCGCTTTTGAATTATTCTTTGGCCCATCCATTGGTTGTTCGGAAGTTTGATGTTTAATTTCCATATTTCATTTCCTGTTTTCCTTTTGTTCTTGATTTCTAGATTCATACCGTTGTGGTCAGAAAAAATTACACCAAAAACATTTGGTGTAATTTCAACTTCTTAAATTTTCTAAGACTTGTTTTGTGGTCTATCATATATATGATCTGTCCTGGAGAATGTTCCATGTGCACTTGAGAAGAATGTGTATGCAGCTACTATTGGATGTAATGTTCTATATATGTCCGTTAGATCCATTTGGTCTAAAGTATTGTTCGAGTCCAACATTTCCATGCTGATTTTTTAACGCTCTTGTTCTTTAACCTTTACACTATACTTAAGTGGTTAACACACCACCAGATTATAGTATTCTGAACTTGACTTTTTATTTACCTTTACTACTGTGTTGCATATTTTCAGGTTTTCATGTTACTAGTTAGTATCCTTTCATTTCAGCTTGATAAACTCCTGTCAGCATTTCTTATAAGGCAGGCTTAGTGTATGAATTCCCTCACCTTCTGTTTGTCTGGAAAAGTCCATATTTCCACTTCTGAAGGATTACTTCAAGAGAGCATTCCTGGTTGGCAATTTTTTTCTTTCAGCACTTTGAACATATCATCCGACTCTCCTGGCCTTTAAGGTTTCTGGTTAGAAATCTGCTAATGGCCTAATGGGGGTTCCTTTGTAGGTTACAAACTTATTTTCTCTTGCTGCTGCTAGGATTCTGTTTGTCTTGATTTTTGACTTTTATTATAATGTGTATTGGAGAAGATCGTTTTGGATCAAAATAACGGGGTGATCTATTAGTTCCACATCTCTTTGTATGTCCAAATCGTTCACCAGGGTTTACGAAATTCTCAGCCATTACTTTTTAAATAAGCTTTCTAACTTCCTTCTCCCTCTCTTCTCCTTCTGGAAGTCTAATGATTCTTTTGATGGTGTCCTTTTAATAGGTCACATAGGCTTTCTTCACTCTTTTTCATTCTTTCTTCTTTGCTCTCCTCTGATTGGGTATTCTGAAAGTTTCTAGCTTCTAAATCAAAGATTCTTTTTTTCTGTTCAGTCTACTTGGCAGTCTATACCTTCCGTGGCGTTTTTCGTTTCATTCATTGAATTCTTCAGCTCCCGAATTACTGTTTGGTTCTTTTTATGATTTCTATCTCTTTCTTAAATTTTCATTGTGTTCATGTATTGTTGTCCTGCATTTTATTGTAGCTCATTGAGTTTCCTGAAAACAACTATTTGAATTCTTTATCAGGTAAATCATATATCTCCACATCTTTGGTTTCGGTTACAGGGAGATTATTGTGATCCCTTTGTGATGTCATATTTCCTTAATTTTTCATGTTTTTTAGAGTGTTGCATTATTGTCTTCACATTTCAGATAGCAGTCACCCCCTCCAGTCTTTACTAATTGCTTCAGGATAAAAATACCTTCCATTAGTCCTGTTTGAGATTTCTCAGACCTTATATGAAACCATCTACTCCATACTTCCTGTTCTCTCTTGTGGCAGAATTCTTAAACTTGTATGTCTTATCTCAGTCTTGCAATGCACTGATAGCCTCTTTTGTTTTCCTGACGGTAGCCCTACAGATCAAGGTTGTGGCTTCCCCCTGGCCTGTAGACTCTGACCAAGGTCCTTTCTGCACATGCTCATTACTATTCTAAAGTTCACTCTCCTCACTCTCTGAAGCAAGCACAGTGAGCCAGCAGGAGAGTGGAGAGTGAGAAGAAGTGTAGGTGAGGCATGTTGGTTTTTGGGGTGCCCAGGGGCCAGTTGGGGGAAATTCACACATGAGGCTTTCCCAGCCACTCGTGGGTAGACTTCCTGATGGAGTCCACTGTGCAGTTAGCAATAAGAATGTCCTTTTAATGCCACTTTCTGAGAATTTATCTGCCATTTTTTTGATTTCCTTCCTCCCCGAGGCACGGAGCTCTTGATTTAGGACTCTGAATGCTGCGAGAGAGAAATGAGTCTCACTGGCAGTGTCCCACACAGCTGGATAAGCCAGGCGCTCATTCACTAAGTCTTTCTTTCCCCCATGGAAGAAATCTCAGGCCAAACAGGTCTCATTTAGTCCTAGCCTGTGCCACCTTGGGGGAGGGGTGATGCAGGCAAAGTCAATTTGTTTGTCTATCCACTCCAATTTCTCCAAATTCTCTCTTTTTTTCACTTTCTCTCTCCAACAGAGTGCTGGAACTTCTCCTCTGAAAACTTGGACTTCCACAAAAGCTCTCTTGTCCTTCTGTGGGTGACTGCCTAAGTCAGTGTTTTCCAGGTGTGCCGGACCACTGCCAAGAGGGGCTGGAACAGGTTCACAGGCTATTGCAGGGTCCGCAGCTGGTACTAAGGTTTGTCAGACTATTACCTGATACATGGGTGGGCAAGACTCTTTCTGGATCCCTTGGCATATTGTACAAATTCCCATAACTCCAACAGAAGCACTTTTATTTGTGGATCAATGCCAAATATTTGTTGTTGTGGGGTGGAGGGGACAAGATTGAGGGACATCTTATGCTGCCATGATGCTGATGTCACCATCTCCTTAGGAAATGTTTGGACACTTCTATATTAAAGGTAAAGAAGGAGATTTTAAGGAAAACAAGAATCTTAAATGATAAGTATATTATTTGGATCAATTATAGTAAAATATGACCTTCTCTAGTTTGTCAGAGAAGGTTATCACAGAAAGAATGCTGATAAAGAAGAGGACCTGGTGAACTCTAAGATACTGGTGCAGGATATACCCCACCTAGCTGGTATGGTCAATATTTTGGTGCTCAGAGGAGATAAAATTAGTTAAGAAATGACCTGCCCAGAACAGTGTTTTAGCCAGGCTTGTTTCTGTCTGAATGTGCTACATGATACAATTAAGCAATTAAGCATATTAGGTGCTCCGAACAGTAAACATATAGAAAACTCCATAGCGAGCTTTTAAAGAGCTTTAAAAACCAACATGTATTTCTTTCATGCTGTCTCTAAATATCTGTTGCTGGATATCCAGTGAGACCTCAAACTGGTGATTGCTTAGAATGGAGATAGGGGAAGCAGGGATGGGGTGGAAAGTCTCTCTTGTGTAGCACTCTCTGTCCTGGCCCTTGCCAACACTCACTAACTGTAGTTCTGACACTATATGAATCATAAAATTATGTGCTCAGAACTCAGAATGGGGCTACAGGTGTGAACTGACGTGTAGGTTACAGGGCTCTTACCCACTTTGCTTTTATAACTTCTAGTATGCGACATACATTTGTGGGCCCACAATTTTTGGCAGTGTGTGATAGTGTTGACATATATTTGGCTATGGTCAGCTAAAATCCCTATATTTTCTAGTCTTGAACTGCGCTTCAACTTGGCTTACAACGGCACCACTACTTCCATTCTGTACTTAGGTGGCTGACTTCTTGAACATGAGGCTGAAATTGTCTATTGGTCCCTATATTAACTTATATCTCATTGTTTTTGGCCCATTCCAGTCTGTCTTCAAATTTTTTGAATTCTAATTCAAATGTGTTAATTATTCCTCAAGGCTTTAGGTCACTGCAAATGTATTTATTCAAGAAATAGTAACAGAGTGCTTTCCCTGCACTAGTAACTATGCTAGGGAGTGGGGTTACACAGATGAAAAAGACAAAATTGACTTTTATTTAATCACCGGCACTGGTAAAATTGTTTTACTCCTATAAAATCAAGCCCTGTGATTTACTACTCCAGCCCACATATCCTGTTGCTCTATCCATATAGAACTTTTCAGCATTCACTTTACTCGACAAGTACTTTCAAACTTGTATTTCTTAGTGTGTGCTATTCCTTCTGCCTGTTATACACTCCCATGCTTGTTCTCTAAGAAAAGTCTTACCCACTTTGTAAAGACCTGGCTTAAATGTCAACCTATGCCACAGGTAACTAATTCTGAGCAACCTGAGAGTCTCCTACTCCCATTCGTCAAGGCAAGGAAACATAATGGCCATGTTAAGAAAGCATGTCTCACACAATTCTGTTACCTTTCTTTGGTCATTACCCAAAATTGAGTTTATTCAACCATTTTCTCTCTCTTAAATATAATATTCCATACTGATCTGTAATTCCTCTCATCTGACCAGCATTTCAGTGGTTTCCTGCCTTTTAAAAAAATTAAAACAATAAAATTCACAAAACATAAACCGACCTGTATTCTGAAAATCTTCACTAAATATTGTCTTTACGTCATGGCCTTAATTCAAACCTGGTTCTCCCATATAGAAGTCACAAACTTTCCAATTTAAAAAAAAAAAAAAAACAGCATAGAAATATGCAAAAATTTCAGACTTAGGGTATTCTAAATGATGCTAACTTTTTTCATTTTTAAAGGGAAAGATTGTGCCTATAGAGACAAAATGAGATGGAGAGTATAGCAATTATCTAGAAAATTAAGATCAGTTAAGACAGATACCTTGGATAATAACATTGAGCCTTTCTGTGACAATACAATGTGAAGGACCATTTATTTCAACAATAATCTTAGTTTTAATCATTTTTATGTTTTATGTCTTAATTTTATGTTTTAATAGCCTCTTTATACAAACATATTTCTAATGTTTGCATTCCTGAATAAATCTTGTTTAATAGGAAAGCACTCAGTGGGGGTATTGCAACAACTGACGTCTGATTTAAAAACATTTCTTTGGGTATAAAAGTTAAAACAAATGGTTCTAAAGAAAGAAATTTAGATCATTTTTCTTTCTCTGTAGAATAAGATACTGAAATTGTTGCAAGTAGTTTTTGATATTTGAGTGTTAAATTAAAAGACATTTAAGCAAAAGAGTTTGCTTTGCAGGACTTGTCCTTTCTTTTAGAATAGACACAGTCCTAAGTGGGTTGAAGTGATTCATTAATATTTTGTGTGCTTTGTATTAAGAAAACTGTTCTCATGAAATTAAATTTGGAAATAAGACAAATTAGTCTTTAATGTAGTAACTTGAGATACGAAATGGCTAATTTTTTTACTTAGTCCAGCAATTTCAATATGTAGTTATTAAACTTTAAAGTGGTCATGCTTTTATCTCTGTTCGAATTTTTTTTTTCCAAAAAGGACAGAAATTGATACTTTTTTTTAACAACTACGATCTATCCTAAGAGGTAAGTGAAACCAAAAGAAAGTAGAAAGGTAGGGAAA